>NW_006791822.1:3659251-3684391 GCF_000442215.2 Lipotes vexillifer | reverse complement strand
TTTTTTTTTTTGCGGTACGCTGGCCTCTCACTGTTGTGGCCTCTCCCGTTGCGGGGCACAGGCTCCGGACGCGCAGGCTCAGCGCCCATGGCTCACGGGCCCAGCCGCTCCGCGGCATGTGGGATCTTCCCAGACCGGGGCACGAACCCGTGTCCCCTGCATTGGCAGGCAGACTCTCAACCACTGCGCCACCAGGGAAGCCCAAAACCCATTATTATAAAAAAATTATAAAGTAAAATGAAATTCATTTATAAAAGGATCCCATCAGATGACCAATAACCAATGGCTTGGGTTTGAATCACCTTATGGAAGTTATTAGGTCTTGAGCCTCCACACAAAGTCAACAGGTTAATAATAAACCAGATTCAGTAATCCAGCTGGTCTAAGAGGAAATTTTTTAATTTCAGATATGGTAGCATTAAGACCATGGAAAGGTATCAAAATAAGCAGTGCTACACCTTTGGAAGGCATTAAAACAAATTATTAATAATGAAGAAATAAATATGGTATTTCATATTTTAAAATAGGTTTACATAGAACTATCGTAGAACATTTTACAATTACTGAATTTTTATGCTTTTCTGCTGCTTAAGAAATTTTCCATAATCCAAAGAATTAATTATGTTCACTTTGTAACTGTAGTTTAAATTATTGGAGGGAATTTAATACATTAAATTATAGTCAATAGTTAGGAAAAATTGGCTTACCAAATCATATTTATTTCATGTAATATATATGTGTGTGTATATATAATATATATATATATAAAACAAAGCACAAAGGGTTATAAATATTCTTCTCCACACTCAAAAGACCCTCAGGTAGTGAAGAATCATATAAACAACATCCAATTTATTTATTGCATTGTCTTTAATGGTTATTAAAAGATGCTAGAAAAAGAGAATGCTCAGATATAGATGCACTTGATTTTTTTTAAATAAATAAATTTATTTATTTATCTATGGCTGTGTTGGGTCTTTGTTTCTGTGCGAGGGCTTTCTCTAGTTGTGGCAAGCGGGTACCACTCTTCATCGTGGTGCGCAGGCCTCTCACTATCGCAACCTCTCCTGTTGTGGAGCACAGGCTCCAGACGTGAAGGCTCAGTAATTGTGGCTCACGGGCCCAGCTGCTAAACGACATGTGGGATCTTCCCAGACCAGGGCTCGAACCCATGTTCCCGGCATTGGCAGGCAGATTCTCAACCACTGCGCCACCAGGGAAGCCCTAGATGCACTTCATTTTAAGGAAATCTTAAGTATCAAAACCATGGATTCTTAATCCACATAAATAAATGACTGTTCTTTTCATAAAACATAACCATAGTTTTCTCCAAAAGAGCTAGTTTTCCCCCTTATTCCTTTAAACCTGTATTTGTTTCATAAAAATTAAACTCAGAGCTTTTAAGAACTCTTCTCTTTATATATGTATGACACATGCATTACTTTATTATACTAGAAGATTACTTCTATTTTCCTTACATTTTTATTTTTATTTAAATTTTATTTATTTATTTATTTGGTTGTGCCGTGTCTTAGCTGCGGCAGGCAGTCTCCTTAGTTGCAGCTCACGGGCTCCCTAATTGCAGCAGGCAGGCTCCTCAGCTGCAGCTCGCAGGCTCCTTACTTGCAGCAGGCGAACTCTTAGTTGCAGCATGCATGTGGGATCTAGTTCACTGACCAGGGATCGAACCCGGGCCCCCCACATTGGGAGCACGGAGTCCCATCCACAGTGCCACGAGGGAAGTCCCCCCTTACATTTTTAAATTTCAGAGAGTAGAATCTACAAAAGATAATTTTCTTTTTGCAATGAATTTTAAAAATTATCCTTGCTGTTTAAGATATTAATAAGCGTGGAAGAAGTGCCCTTCTCTGATTCATCTTTAAATTTTCATTTCTTCTTTTTATGAAGCAAATATAAATTCTGAATCTTCAAGAATACCAGCAAGTTTGATAGTTTTATTACATCCAGAGAAGGAACGGTTAAAAATGGCTAAGAATGTCAAAACGGGACAATCTCAGAGATTACAAAATCCTGTAAATCCACTCCTGCCCCTGAACCGTGCTCTCCCCTGTGAGTCCCATCCAGTAAAGTTTGTCAAGAAACACTGCCTCTAAATACTAGCAGAAGGAACAAGGGCTTGAGTATATTCTTATGGAGGGGAGTTTCATTATCAAAGTACTGCTTAGAATAATGAAGTGTGGCTTTGTATTCTTTGACTTGTATAGGCCCCAGAAGGTGACTTACCTTTATTACTGTTACCTGATGCTTTCTTGCCAAAATAATCACAAATAACTCCTGCATCTTCACCATGGCGGCAGTTGTGTCTTCCGATGTCTTGTTTGATACAGTCAGCCAGGGACCTCTCATTTCCTGTGCACTTCACATTATCCACGTGGATGGGTCCTTTTCCTTCCCCAAAATAAGCCATGGTTCTTGCTCTGGCAGGACCCCTGGAAACAGAGCATTCTTGAGGATGTGGAGAATCAGTCAAACATACAATTGAATAAATCACAACATATACCCTCATTCAATTATATTTCTTAACTCATACATTAAAGTACTTATTTCATAACTCTGTAAAACAAAATAAAGCTTGAGAGGTAATAACTATACATTCTTTGTTTTCATATCTCAGAACTTCTTGATTACATCTTAGCTCCTACTAAGAAAGTCACATTTAATGGCATGTCAAAAATTTATGGTAGTCTTAAACTCTAGTTTAATCAGGAAAAAAAAATCACCTCAAAATTTTCTACTCCCTTCCAGAGCATAATACTCTCTTAAAATCGGTATAGTAAGACTTCCCTGGTGATGCAGCGCTTAAGAATCCGCCTGCCAATGCAGGCGACACGGGTTTGAGCCCTGGTCTGGGAAGATCCCACATGCCGCGGAGCAACTAAGCCTGTGTGCCACAATTACTGAGCCTGTGCTCTAGAGCCTGCGAGCCACAACCCCTGAGCCTGCGTGCTACAGCTACTGAAGCCTGCGCACCTACAGCCTGTGCTCCACAAGAGAAGCCACCGCAACGAGAAGCCCGTGCACTGCAACGAAGAGTAGACCCCGCTCACTGCAACTAGAGAAAGCCCGCACGCAGCAATGAAGACCCAACGCAGCCAAAAATAAATAAAAATTAATAAAAAAAAAAATTGGTACATTATTTCCAAGAAAATTACGAGAATTAAATAATTACCTAGGGAGCTAAGAATTTTTAAAGCCTACTTTAGAAGTACAAAAGCACAATATTTAACTGAGAAAGAAAACACCAGGAATCATGAATAGAAGGCAGACTTATTTTGGTATATCACTTTTCTTTGGTTTCTGGTTTTTTTAATAATATATTACTTCTTTTTAAATATCCAAATACAAAATCTTTTTAGTGAAATATTTCAAACTAACACCACATTCAAAACTCAGTTCCTGCTAAATTAGTGACATAAGAATGGAAAAGTTTTAAAATTTGAATTATAGGAAAATTATCCGTATAACCTCAAGGTAGGGAAAGACTTATTAAACAAGAGATAGATGTATACCTTAAATTAAAAGATTGATAAATTCAAGAAAAATTAAATTAAGAATGCCACTTTACTAAAAACCACCCACAGGAAAGTGAAAAGATAAGTTTTAAAGTTGACGAATATATTTGCAATATATATATGTTGGTGGATGCATTCTCTGATAGAGGGACATAGCATACAATATACAAATAACTCTCAAATTTCATTTATAGAATAAAAAAACAACAACCTAATAGAAAAAAACAGGCAAAAGACAGGTTTTAAATCAAAAGAAACTGTCTTATTTAAAATGACAATTTGGGCTTCCCTGGTGGCGCAGTGGTTGAGGGACCGCCTGCCAATGCAGGGGACACAGGTTCGTGCCCCGGCCTGAGAACATCCCACATGCCGCGGAGCGGCTGGGCCCATGAGCCATGGCCGCTGAGCCTGCACGTTCGGAGCCTGTGCTCTGCAGCGGGAGAGGCCACAACAGTGAGAGGGCCGCGTACCGCAAAAAGAAAAAAAAATGACAATTTGGACGAGATTTCTAACATTAAAATACTCTACTTAGTTAAGATAAGGTTATACTTTCCTTATAGTTATGCAAGGAACTCAGGCAAAGTAGTTTACTGATATGAATTATCTGAGGAATTTGCTTGAATAATCCTCTTTCAGGAATGAGACCTGGCCTCACATGCTTGTAGTTGGCAGTACACTCATTTCAAAAATTTACCCCGTCATTTCTTCTGTTTTGGTAACTGCTACTCTGACATAAATTGCAAATAAAAATAAGATTTAACCCATTAGAAATGCTTACAGTCATGGAAGATCAAACAGGTAACTCTAAAGTTACTCTTTTTTGAATCTGAATTGACATTTCTTCAAAGAAGATAGACTCATGTCCCACAAGCACATGAAAAGATGCTCAGCATCACTGATTATCAGGGAAATGCAAATCAAAACCACAGTGAGACGCCACTCACGCCTACTAGAATGGCCACTGTCAAAGAGATGGACAATAAAGAGCGTTGGTGGAAAAAATAAATAAAGTTACTCTTTTTTAACATACAAAACTTTTAATAGTTGTATAAGTAATAACTACGCATTATATCAAGATTGCAAAATAAAAGTATAAAAAATCCCAACAACACTCTGCTAGCATTTGGTACACATTTATGGGGAAAATATTGCATACTAACTACAATTTTTAATGGTTAAAAAAATTCAATGTACAGATTAGTGGATCTCAAACTAAGTGGGTGAGTCTTATACAGGTGGTTCTGCATCAAATTTTAGTATAGAAAACAACAGAATTCATTTCCCTATTGTTGCACATTTAAGAATTGTAGACTTTTTTATAATTATATACATCCTTATACATAAAACTTTTTTTGTAATTTTTTTTTTTACATCTTTAATGGAGTATAATTGCTTTACAATGGTGTGTTAGTTTCTGCTTTATAACAAAGTGAATCAGTTATATATATACATATGTTCCCATATCTCTTCCCTCTTGCGTCTCCCTCCCTCCCACCCTCCCTATCCCAGCCCTCTAGGTGGTCACAAAGCACCGAGCTAATCTCCCTATGCCATGCGGCTGCTTCCCACTACCTATCTATTTTACGTTTGGTAGTGTATATATGTCCATGCCACTCTCTCTTTGTCACAGCTTACCCTTCCCCCTCCCCATTTCTTCAAGTCCATTCTCCAGTTGCTCTGTGTTTTTATTACTGTCTTACCCCTATGTTCTTCATGACATTTTTTTATCTTAAATTCCATACATATGTGTTAGCATACATTATTTGTCTTTCTCTTTCTGACTTACTTCACTCTGTATGACAGACTCTAGGTCCATCCACCTCATTACAAATAGCTCAATTTCATTTCTTTTTATGGCTGAGTAATATTCCATTGTATATATGTGCCACATCTTCTTTATCCATTCATCCTATGATGGACACTTAGGTTGTTTCCATCCCCTGGCTATTGTAAATAGAGCTGCAATGAACATTTTGGAACATGGTTCTTTTTTTTTTCTTTTGTGGTACGCAGGCCTCTCACTGCCGTGGCCTCCCCCGTTGCGGAGCACAGCCTCCGGACGCGCAGGCTCAGCGGCCATGGCTCACTGGCCCAGCCGCTCCGCGGCACGTGGGATCCTCCTGGACCGGGGCACGAGCCCGCATACCCTGCATGGGCAGGTGGACCCCCAACCACTGCGCCACCAGGGAAGCCCCATGGCTCTTTTTGAATTATGGTTTTCTCAGGGTATATGCCCAGTAGTGGGATTACTGGGTCATATGGTAGTTCTATTTGTAGTTTTTTTTTTAAGGAACCTCCCTACTGTTCTCCATAGTGGCTGTACCAATTCACATTCCCATCAGCAGTGCAAGAGTGTTCCCTTTTCTCCACACTCAGCATTTATTGTTTCCAGATATTTTGATGATGGCCATTCTGACCAGTGTGAGACGATATCTCATTGTAGTTTTGATTTGCATTTCTCTAATGATTAATGATGTTGAGCATTCTTTCATATATTTGTTGGCAGTCTGTACATCTTCTTTGGAGAAATGTCTATTTAGGTCTTCTGCCCATTTTTGGATTGGTTGTTTATTTTTTTGTTATTGAGCTGCATGAGCTGCTAGAAAATTTGGGAGATTAATCCTTTGTCAGCTGCTTCATTTGCAAATATTTTCTCCCATTCTGAGGGTTGTCTTTTGGTCTTTTTGCTGGGCAAAAGCTTTGAAGTTTCATTAGGTCCCATTTGTTTATTTTTGTTTTTATTTCCATTTCTCTAGGAGGTGGGTCAAAAAGGATCTTGCTGTGATTTATGTCATAGAGTGTTCTGCCTATGTTTTCCTCTAAGAGTTTGATAGTTTCTGGCCTTACATTTAGGTCTTTAATCCATTTTGAGCTTATTTTTGTGTATGGTGTTAGGGAGTGATCTAATCTCATACTTTTACATGTAGCTGTCCAATTTTCCCAGCACCACTTATTGAAGAGGCTGTCCTTTCTCCACTGTACATTCCTGCCTCCTTTATCAAAGACAAGGTGACCATATGTGCATGGGTTTATCTCTGGGCTTTCTATCCTGTTCCATTGATCTATATTTCTGTTTTTGTGCCAGTACCATACTGTATTGATTACTGTAGTTT
The DNA here is from genome assembly GCF_000442215.2 of Lipotes vexillifer. NCBI lineage: Eukaryota > Metazoa > Chordata > Mammalia > Artiodactyla > Lipotidae > Lipotes > Lipotes vexillifer. Next base: position 3,677,745 of record NW_006791822.1, on the reverse strand, counting down.
TATAGTATACAATCAGGGAGCCTGATTCCTCCAGCTCCGTTTTTTGCTTGCAACATTGTTTTGGCTATTCGAAGTCTTTTGTGTTTCAATACAAATTCTGAAATTTTTTGCTCCAGTTCTGTGAAAAATGCCAGTGGTAGTTTGATAGGGATTGCATTGAATCTGTAGATTGCTTTGGGTAGTAGAGTCATTTTCACAATGTTGATTCTTCCAATCCAAGAACATGGTATATCTCTCCATCTATTTATATCATCTTTAATTTCTTTCATCAGTGTCTTATAATTATCTGCAAGCAGGTCTTTTGTCTCCTTAGGTTTATTCCTAGATATTTTATTCTTTATGGTGCAATGGTAAATGGGAGTGTTTTCTTGATTTCACTTTCAGATTTTTCATCATTAGTGTATAGGAATGCCAGAGATTTCTGTGGATTAATTTTGTATCCTGCTACTTTACCAAATTCATTGATTAGCTCTAGTAGTTTTCTGGTAGCATCATTAGGATTCTCTATGTATAGTATCATGTCATCTGCAAACAGTGACAGCTTTACTTCTTCTTTTCTGACTTGGATTCCTTTCATTTCCTTTTCTTCTCTAATTGCTGTGGCTAAAACTTCCAAAACTATGTGGAATAAGAGTGGTGAGAGTGGGCAACCTTGTCTTGTTCCTGATCTTAGTGGAAATGCTTTCAGTTTTTCACAACTGGGGACGATGTTGGCTGTGGGTTTGTCATATATGGCCTTTATTATGTTGAGGAAAATTCCCTGTGCCTACTTTCTGGAGGGTTTGTTTGTTTGTTTGTTTTTTGCGGTACGCAGGCCTCTCACTGTTGTGGCCTCTCCCGTTGCGGAGCACAGGCTCCGGATGCGCAGGCTCAGTGGCCATGGCTCATGAGCCCAGCCGCTCCGCGGCATGTGGGATCTTCCCAGACCAGGGCACGAACCCGCGTCCCCTTCATCGGCAGGCGGACTGTCAACCACTGCGTCACCAGGGAAGCCCTTGTCATATACGGCCTTTATTATATTGAGGAAAGTTCCCTCTACACCTACTTTCTGCAGGGTTTTTATCATAAATGGGTGTTGAATTTTGTCGAAAGCTTTCTCTGAATCTATTGAGATGACCATATGCTTTTTCTCCTTCAATTTGTTAATATGGTGTATCACGTTGTTTGATTTGTGTATATTGAAGAATCCTTGCATTCCTGGAATAAACCCCACTTGATCATGGTGTACGATCCTTTTAATGTGCTGTTGGATTCTGTTTGCTAGTATTTCGTTGAGGATTTTTGCATCTATGTTCATCAGTGATATTGGCCTATAGTATTCTTCCTTTGTGAAATCCTTGTCTGGTTTTGGTATCAGAGTGATGGTGGCCTCGTAGAATGAGTTTGGGAGTGTTCCTCCCTCTTCTATATTTTGGAAGATTTTGAGAAGGATAGGTCTTAGCTCTTCTCTATATGTTTGATAGAATTCACCTGTGAAGCCATCTGTTCCTGGGCTTTTGTTTGTTGGAAGACTTTTAATCACAGTTTCAGTTTCAGTGCTTGTGATTGGTCTGTTCATATTTTCTATTTCTTCCTGATTCAGTCTTGGCAGGTTGTGCATTTCTAAGAATTGTCCATTTCTTCCAGGTTGTCCATTTTATTGGCATGGAGTTGCTTGTAGTAATCTCTCATGATCTTTTGTATTTCTGCAGTGTCAGTTGTTACTTCTCCTTTTTCATTTCTAGTTCTATTGATTTCAGTCTTCTCCCTCTTTTTCTTGATGAGTCTGGCTAATGGTTTATCAATTTTATTTATCTTCTCAAAGAACCAGATTTTAGTTTTATTGATCTTTGCTATTGTTTCCTTCATTTCTTTTTCATTTATTTCTGATCTGATCCTTATGATTTCTTTCCTTCTGCTAACTTCAGGGGTTTTTTGTTCTTCTTTCTCTACTTGCTTTAGGTGCAAGGTTAGGTTGTTTATTTGAGATGTTTCCTGTTTCTTAAGGTAGGATTCTATTGCTATAAACTTTCCTCTTAGAACTGCTTTTGTTGCATCCCATAGGTTTTCGGTCGTCGTGTCTGCATTGTCAATTGTTTCTAGGTATTTTTTGATTTCCTCTTTGATTTCTTCAGTGATCACTTCGTTATTAAGTAATGTATTGTTTAGCATCCATGTGTTTGTATTTTTTACAGATCTTTTCCTGTAATTGATACCTAGTCTCATAGTGTTGTGGTCAGAAAAGATACTTGATACAATTTCAAATTTCTTAAATTTACCAAGGCTTGATATTTGACCCAAGATATGATCTATCCTGGAGAATGTTCCATGAGCACTTGAGAAAAATGTGTATTCTGTTGTTTTTGGATGGAGTGTCCTATAAATATCAATTAAGTCCATCTTGTTTAATGTATCATTTAAAGCTTGGGTTTCCTTATTTATTTTCATTTTGGATGATCTGTCCATTGGTGAAAGTGGGGTGTTGAAGTCCCCTACTATCAATGTGTTACTGTCGATTTCCCCTTTTATGGCTGCTAGTTTTTGCCTTATGTATTGAGGTGCTCCTATGTTGGGTGCATAAATATTTACAATTGTTATATCTTCTTCTTGGATCGATCCCTTGATCATTATGTAGTGTCCTTCTTTGTCTCTTCTGATAGTCCTTATTTTAAAGTCTATTTTGTCTGATATGAGAATTGCTACTCCAGCTTTCTTTTGGTTTCCATTTGCATGGAATATCTTTTTCCATCCCCTTACTTTCAGTCTGTATGTGTCTCTAGGTCTGAAGTGGGTCTCTTGTAGACAGCATATATATGGGTCTTGTTTTTGTATCCATTCAGCCAATCTGTGTCTTTTGGTGGGAGCATTTAGTCCATTTACATTTAAGGTAATTATCGATATGTATGTTCCTATTCCCATTTTCTAAATTGTTTTGGGTTCGTTATTATAGGACTTTTCCTTCTCTTGTGTTTTTGTCTAGAGCAGTTCCTTTAGCATTTGTTGTAAAGCTGGTTTGGTGGTGCTGAACTCTCTCAGCTTTTGCTTGTCTGTAAAGGTTTTAATTTCTCCATCAAATCTGAATGAGATCCTTGCTGGGTAGAGTAATCTTGGTTGCAGGTTTTTCTCCTTCATCACTTTCAGTATGTCCTGCCACTCCCTTCTGGTTTGTAGAGTTTCTGCTGAGAGATCAGCTGTTAACCTTATGGGGATTCCCTTGTGTGTTATTTGTTGTTTTTCCCTTGCTGCTTTTAATATGCTTTCTTTGTATTTAGTTTTTGACAGTTTGATTAATATGTGTCTTGGCGTATTTCTCCTTGAATTTATCCTGTATGGGACTCTCTGTGCTTCCTGGACTTGATTAACGATTTCCTTTCCCATATTAGGGAAGTTTTCAACTATAATCTCTTCAAATATTTTCTCAGTCCCTTTCTTTTTCTCTTCTTCTTCTGAAACCCCTATACTTCGAATGTTGGTGCGTTTAATGTTGTCCCAGAGGTCTCTGAGACTGTCCTCAGTTCTTTTCATTCTTTTTTCTTTATTCTGCTCTGCAGTAGTTATTTCCACTATTTTATCTTCCAGGTCACTTATCCATTCTTCTGCCTCAGTTATTCTGCTATTGATCCCATCTAGAGTACTTTTAATTTCATTTATTGTGTTGTTCATTGTTGCTTGTTTCATCTTTAGTTCTTCTAGGTCCTTGTTAAATGTTTCTTGAATTTTGTCTATTCTATTTCCAAGATTTTGGATCATCTTTACTATCATTATTCTGAGTTCTTTTTCTGGTAGACTGCCTATTTCCTCTTCATTTGTTTGGTCTGGTGGGTTTTTGCCTTGTGCTTCACCTGCTGTGTTTTTCTGTCTTCTCATTTTGCTTATCTTACTGTGTTTGGGGTCTCCTTTTTGCAGGCTGCAGGTTCATAGTTCCCGCTGTTTTTGGTGTCTGTCCCCAGTGGCTAAAGTTGGTTCAGTTGGTTGTGTAGGCTTCCTGGTGGAGGGGACTAGTGCCTGTGTTCTGGTGGGTGAGGCTGGATCTTGTCTTTCTGGTGGGCAGGTCCACGTCTGGTGGTGTGTTTTGGGGTGTCTGTGGACTTATTATGATTTTAGGCAGCCTCTCTGCTAATGGGTGAGATTGTGTTCCTGTCTTGCTAGTTGTTTGGCATAGGTTGTCCAGCACTGTAGCTTGTTGGTCGTTGAGTGAAGCTGGTTGTTGGTTTTGAGATGGAGATCTCTGGGAAATTTTCACTGTTTGATGTTCCGTGGAGCTGGGAGGTTTCTTGTGGACCAGTGTCCTAAAGTTGGCTCTCCCACCTCAGAGTCACAGCACTGACTCCTGGCTGTAGCACCAAGAGCCTTTCTTCCACACACTCGGAATAAAAGGGAGAAAAAGTAGAAAGAAAGAAAGAAAGACAGAATGAAGATAAAAGAAAATAAAGTAAGGTAAAATAAAACAAAGTTATTAAAATAAAATATTATTAAGAAAAAAATTTTTAAAAAAAACGGATGGATAGAACCCTAGGACAAATGGTGAAAGCAAAGCTATACAGATAAAATCTCACACAGAAGCATACACATACACACTCACAAAAAGAGGAAAAGGGGAAAAAATCATAAATCTTGCTCTCAAAGTCCACCTCCTCAATTTGGGATGATTCATTGTGTATTCAGGTATTCCACAGATGCAGGGTACATCAGGTTGATTGTGGAGATTTAATCCATTGCTCCTGAGGCTGCTGGGAGAGATTTCCCTTTCTCTTCCTTGTTCGCACAGCTCCCGGGGTTCAGCTGTGGATTTGGCCCTGCCTCTGCGTGTAGGTCGCCGGAGGGCGTCTGTTCTTCGCTCAAACAGTACGGGGTTAAAGGAGCTGCTGATTCGGGGGCTCTGGCTCACTGAGGCCGGGGGGAAGAAGGGGTATGGAGTGCGGGGCGAGCCTGCGGCGGCAGAGGCCATTGTGACATTGCACCAGCCTGAGGCGCACCGTGCGTTCTCCTCGGGAAGTTGTCCCTGGGTCACGGGACCCTGGCAGTGGCGGGCTGCATAGGCTTCCCGGACGGGAGGTGTGGATAGTGACCTGTGCTGGCACACAGGCTTCTTGGTGGCGGCAGCAGCAGTCTTAGCGTCTCACGCCCGTCTCTGGGGTCCGCACTGATAGCCGTGGCTTGCTCCCGTCTCTGGAGCTCCTTTAAGCAGCGCTCTTAATCCCCTCTCCTTGCTCACCAGGAAACAAAGAGGGAAGAAAAAGTCTCTTGCCTCTTTGGCAGGTCCAGGCTTTTTCCCGGATTCCCTCCCGGCTAGCCGTGGTGCACTAATCCCCTTCAGGCTGTGTTCACGCCACCAACCCCAGTCCTCTCACTGCGCCCGAAGTCCGAGTCTCCGCTCCCAGCCTCACCCGCCCCGGCAGGTGCACAGACAAGCCTCTTGGGCTGGTGAGTGCTGGTTGGCACCGATCCTCTGTGCGGGAATCTCTCCAGTTTGCCCTACGCGCCCCTGTTGCTGTGCTCTCCTCTACGGCGCCGAAGCTCCCCCAGCAGTCTCTGCCCGCGAAGGGGCTTCCTAGTGTGTGGAAACCTTTCCTCCTTCACGGCTCCCTTCCACTGGTGCAGGTCCCGTCCCTATTCTTTTGTCTTTGTTTATTTTTTTTGTTTTGCCCTACCCAGGTACGTGTGGAGTTTCTTGCCTTTTGGGAGGTCTGAGGTCTTCTGCCAGCGTTCAGTAGGTGTTCTGTAGTTGTTCCACATGTAGATGTATTTCTGGTGTATCTGTGAGGAGGAAGGTGATCTCCACGTCTTACTCTTCCGCCATCTTCCCCCTCTCACCATATACATAAATCTTTGTGGGCAGCTTAGATTTCTTCCCAGAAGTGAAATTTTTATTCAACAGGTATAAACATTTTTTAAGATTCTGGATATATGTTGCTGAATACAGAACAAATCTTTGGAAAGCAAGTTATGCACTTAAAATATGTATAATTAAAATGTAACCATTTAAAGAAAAGGTGTTTTTCTGTTTTACTTTGTATATCACAGTTCTGATGTGTCTGAAATTTATTTCTGTTTAGGGATACTCATTTTCCCCACTAGGACAGCAATGTTAATAATAACAGATAACACTTACTGCTGATTTAAAGGGCTTTTTTATTTACTTATTTATCATGCTTATAAGTACACAAGCCATTTCTTGGTCTTTATAGTTCAATAATTGGCTACACATTAGAATTACCTTTGGGTGCTTTTAAAATATAGCACCACCTAAATCCCACCTGATGTCAATTAAAGTAGAATTAAGACATGAAGTAAAATGGGAGTGGGGCGAGGCAGGGGTAATATTTTTTAAGTCCCATAGTGATTTCAATGCACAACCAAGGCTGTTAACCACTGCCGTAGTTGGTTATCACTGACCTCTTTGCCTATTCCTGTGCCAATATCCCGTGGATTTGATTTCAGATAAATTGGGAAGTCCCCTTCCTCAACCAACACACACACCAAGAAAAACAAAAGATTTTTATGAGGATAGCATTTAATGTACAGATTAATTTCTATTTTGTCTTCCCATTCAGGGTTGTAGAGTATCACTTACGAAGTCTTCTAGCTTTTGTAGAGGTTTATTTTTTTTCACACAGACCTCAATTCTTGTGAAGTTTATTTCTTGATTTTTTTTTCAGTTTTCTACTTTCTATAAATGAGATTTTTTAAAATTTTCAATCTAGCATATAGGAACACTATTGCTTTTTAAAAAATATTTATACTTCATACTGTTACATTAATAAACACTAGTTCTAGTGTCTTTCCAGTTGATTCTCTTGGATTTTACAGGTGGACATCATATTATTCATATAACAATTCTGACTTTTTTTTCAATACCAATACCTCAATTCTTAATGATTAGTGGAAACTCCAGACAATATTTAGTCATTGCAGAAATAGCAGGCACCCTTATTTGTTCCTATTTCATGCTTGTTTGTGATATAAAGTTATTTTATCCTCAGCTTCCTAAGAGATATGAGGAAGAAGTGTTGATTTTTATCATGTAACTTCTCAACATTATTAAGATGATCATATTTGTTTTCACTTGTAGACAACAAACTAAAATACACTGATTGAATGCCTCAGTTGAACCACTTTTGTTGAAAAGGTACAGTTTCCTAGATAATTGTTCATTTCATCTAGATTTGCGAATTCATTAGCTAAAAGTAGTTCATAGTATTTTACAATTTTTAACCCTCTGTGTATCTGTGCTTATATTCCTTTTCTTTTCTCTAACGTTTACTTGTATTCTCTCCTTCTTAGTCACAATTGTCAGGAATTATTTTATTAATTTTTTTTAAAAATGGAAATAATTGCTGATATGTGCATGCGTAATGTAGAGCAACTTAAAATTCAAATAGGTATACTTTGAAGAAAATTAAAAACTAATAGCATCCTGAAACTAATATCCCAGATGATTCCCATCAGTTTTGGGTGTGAAGATGAGTAGAGGTAGAAGGTAAATAACAGTATGCTAAATCTCTTGATGTTTTTCAGGAAGGGGAAGTTACAAATAATTTTTGAAATTGGTAAGAAAATATGCCAGTATGTTTGCTAAAAATTTTTTCAAATTTCTAGTAAAAGAACAAGGATGCTGAAATTCCAGACAACTAGAGAAAGGAAAGAAAGAAAATTGGATTGCTTGCAAATCAAAAAACCAAAGATTACACAAAGAACAGACAATAAAGCATGATAAATAGCATAAAAGTAGATGACAGGTGGAAGTAAATATGTAGTAAATAAAATTAGACTCATTAAATAAAACAAAAGGATGATTCCTTAGCAATTTACCAATCAATGTACAAACTAAAGAGAATGCACCATTTTAGATATATCAACAAGTAGAATTAGGGAACATTTTAACTAATGAAAGTACATAATTAAAGACATTTTCAATGATATAGTGAAATCTAATAAATTTTTTTGACTTTTTAAAAAATAACTAAGGACTGTGTCACCTATAGGGACTTCTCACTGGACTACAAGCATGAAGTAATTCATAGCTAAGAATTCCAATGAGACAATAGGCTCTAATACATTAGTCTTTAAACAGAGTATCAAGTGCTCCTGGGAGTAGGTGATGACTCTCCAAGGGATATAAGGACTTTATGGGAACTGATATGCAGCTCATCAAAACCCACGTGTATTCTCTCCTAAAACTGGTCTTGCTAAAGTCAAGGACACTTCTCTTTCAAAATTTCCCTTTTCCCACTGCGCAAAGTAAAGACATATCTTTCACTCATCTCAAATCCAATCACAGTGCATTGCTCCAAGATTTAAAAGACTCTAAAGTGGTCAAAAGAACAATTCAAAATAAATTTTATCCAAGGACCAAACACCCAACCCATCAGTCTAGGAAATGGAAGCTTTGGTCAACTTTTCTTTCCTATGTTTAATACTTATTTATCAAATTTTATTTTTTGTTGTTGTTTTTAATTAGTTGTGTACTAGAAATCATAAAATCCTGAGAGGAACTTGTTAGAAGAATTTCTCTCTTTCTCACTCCCTCCATGTGTACACACACACACACACACACACACACACACACACACAATTTTTAAAAACATAGGACATTAGGATTCTGTGGGGAAAGAAAATTTAAACCACAATTTCAAGGAGAAAAAGGAACTATGTAAAATTTGTGAAGGTCAAAACAGAGCTTGCTCGTGTATTTTTTAAATGAATGACAGAGTATCAAAGCACTATATTTATATTTTATTGGATATAATTAAGAGTGAAGTAACTGCTCTATTTTTAAATGTCATATACAAATATGCCAGAAATTAAATCCTATGCAGCTATTTAAATGTAAGATAAAAATTAGATATACTTAACTTTAGGTCTCTACTAAGACAATAGGGGAACATCATTTTTTAAATTCTTTTAAGGGATACTACTCTAATAAATACACAGTTCATATTGAAATATATGCTAATGGATTCACACAAAGTTCAGATAGAATGGAATTTCCATCATGGCTATTTAGTCTTTCTTAATGAAGCTAACTGATACCAACACATTCTCTCTCAACCCTCTAAAAACAATGTGCTCATATGCTAGACTTTGTCAGACATTATGTAATACATCATTAAAGAGTGCCTTTTACTTTCTGTTCACTCTAAGCATATCTATGTTATTTACCATTCATGTTCCTGGTTTTCATTACTTCATTTCTGTTTCTCCCATTATGAAAAAGCTTTCTAATGCTATTTTGATTCTCAGTGTTTCCAAGGACTAATCCTCAAGTGTGATATAGCTGGCTGAGGGACAGTTCTCTGGAATTCTTATTAATACAACTCAAGGCTTTTGACAGTTTCAAAGTTTTCTGGATTGATTTCTACAAATAAATTGCTTTATTAATTCGAAGTAACATGGGGAAAAAAACCCTGTTCTAATCACATACCTATTTATAATTATATATATGTTCTTATATGAAATTCCATCTCCCCTTGGTGGAAAATTATAAAACGTTCAAGTATATTTAGACTGATCAAATATCGAAATGATTTTCTTTTAAATACTATTTGATGGCAAATTGTAGCTTGTGCACTAGAAGATGTCTATCCAATTTGTCATAGTTACATTAAATTACTGAATTATATGTTAAAAGGCTTTATTTTAAAAACAATTATGAAGTATGATCTTCCTTTAATGCTTTTCTTGATAATTGTTACAGAAATAGTATTGAAAATTGCTACCAACTTTGTTCACTTAATCTAGATTGTTCTTACCTAAATTCACCATTTGAGTTGAATGTAAAATGGACTAAATGATAAGTAAAAAGCAATGAGAAATTTAGAAAGAAATCAAAGTGAAATGCATTGATGAATATTCTTACAAATGTTTTTCTCCTTAAACATGACTTAGACACACAATTCAAGGATCAAATTTGACCTTTTCTTTCATATTTTCCTTCATATTTCCAAAGGTAACACTAGGTTTCTTGAATCACCTCTACCAAAAAAATAAAAGTAAGCCAAAAAACCAGTCTCAAGAGGTATATACTTTAATGGCTGATTTTAGGTAAGGAAATTCACTGGACATGTAATGTAAGAACAATAATGTATATATGTGCATATATATATATACATTTTTTTTCAAATGGAGAATGAAATGTTAGAAATGTAATGAGCAAAGGAAACTTAAATTGTTGACTGAATTCATCTAGGCATCTAATGTAGATGCTTCCTCCCTTCCTCTATTACCCCATATTTTGAAAGCTGAAAATATGTCACATACCACCAATTTTGAATACTGAAAATCTATATTACAAATAATGGGCCCACTGACCATAGGACAACTGGAATTGCAACTAGGTCCAAAACTGAACCGTAAATTGAAGTAGGATCTGAGTAACCAAAAACAAACTCTGACTTAAAACTTTAGGGAAAAAAAAAAAAAAAAACACTTGAACTTTTATCAAAATAGAAATAATTTTAAAAATAAAAATGTATTCTGCATAGGAATAACCAGTTAAATTTATCAATATTTAAGATACACATAGATGTGTAATTAAGGATATATTTTAAAATCCAAACCACTATTAGTAATCCAATGTAAGTGAGGCAAATTATGTATATTAGCTTAAATTTCATGACCCTCTAAACTGTAACATGTTCCATATATTTGCAACTCCAAAATCAATCAGCCCTTTCAGTCATTTGCAGACATGCATAAAGTCTCAACAAATTTGAGTTGCCCAGCTGAGGTCTCACAAGGAGATAAACTGCCTTTCTAGTTCAGCTCTCAAACTGGAAATAAGTGTCCTTTCTCACCTCATTTAGTGACACATTTTTCATGCTATAACTCATGCCTGAATGAAGCCCATTTAACACACTTATTTTCTCTGTAAGGCATATCACAGCATTCCTTCATTTAAGAATGTTAGACAGCACTTCAGCAAAATTCTTGGGGACCATTTTATACAGGGAAATCATCAACAAAAAGGTACAGAAATGGAAAAAAAAAAAAAGCACTAGGAGACTGCAAAAAGGGCAATTGTTTGCAAGCACGAGAGCTAAAACAAGAAGGCAGAACATGGCTTGGTTCAACCTCAGCTCTAGAAGCAATGGCTCAGTATTTTCTAACTCGATGTTCACAGTGACTTTACAGAATGTAACTACTGCAAATAACAAGAACCAACTGTAATTTCAGTAACAGTAGAATCCCTTATAAGGCTACTGTGTTACAACATAAATCACAGAGAAAAGGTTAACACCTTTGGCTGACAGAAGCCGTAGAATGAATAGTCAAGAGTTATTAGACTATTTGTTACTAGATAAAAGCTACATTTCTTAAGTAACATAATGTATATTTCTTGTGAGAAAATAGAAAAATTTAAAGAGACTCTACTTCGTATTTCTTTATAATTCTGAATCAAGTAAGCATGCTGCCAGTATTTTCAATTGAATCACAGAAGTTAATTTTAGGTAAGAACAAGGATAAAAAATCAGAAATTTTCATCAGATGAACATCCCAAATAGTTAGGTTTTCCTTACTTGTAGCCAAGCTGTCGACAGATCACAGTTGCATCCTTATCAGTCCACCCATCATCACAAATTGTTCCCCACTGGCCATTGATAAAAACCTCCACTCGTCCTTCTTTCTTATTTTCTCCATCCATCAGTCTGATTGGAAAACCTGTCATGATTCAAAAGTATTAGAAAAGCCAAAACAAGCAAACTAATACTAAAGCATGAGAGACTTTATAAAGTACTATTTGTTTGTAAAAGGAGCTAAAAATCAGCTGGGCAATGAGAGAGAGAGAGAGAGAGAGAGAGAGAAAGGAGAGATACCAATTAAAAAAAAAACTGCATCTACTTTTGCAATATCTTCTGTAGCCTTGAAGTCAGAGCGCTGATCCTGTCTAACTTTGTATTCCCAGCACTTGGAGCAGTGCCTGGCATTATAGTGTATAGAGTACACGTAATAGCTGTTCCTTGAATAAATGAATATATATCACTGTAAAATCGTGGATTATTTTATTACCACTAACTTCTAGTTAGTAAAAGACATTAACTTGGAGTTGTTTTTGTTCTACATCTACTCACTTATCCATGAACACACCTAGTAATTTATACTCCAAAGCTAGGATTTTTAGGAAGGATTTTCAGATATACCTTTGCATGCATGAGTAACTTGAATGATGGAAGAGAAAAAAAAAGGCAAGCACAAGGACAATTTCTATCTCAGCCCTCCTATTTACTATGGATTCCAAAGGAAGGGCTTAAATCATAAAAATTATTAAGATGTAAAAGTTGAGAAACTGACCTCTAGTAAATTGGGATTTACCTAAATTATGCAAATAAAGTGGTTTATAGAGTCTTTCACACATCTCTATCAACACCAATAAATATGGTTTTGTTTAATCAAAAGCCCTCACTATGGCTTGCATACTGCCAGGGGTTGAATTGTGAAGTCATTAGAGGCAGCTCTAATCCAATTTGTGCACAGAAATATACAGAAGGAAGACAGAGTGAAGAGACATAGGAGAAAATGGCCACCTGTAAGCCAAGGAGAGAGGTCTTGAAGAGATCTTTCCCTCCCGGCCCTCAGAAGGAACCAACCTCTGTGGACAACCTCAGTTTTGGACTTCTAGACTCCAGAAGTGTGAGACAATAAATATCTGTTGTTTAAGCCACCCAGTATGTGATACTTGATTACAGTAATATACATACTTTAGATTACCTAGTTACTAGAAGTGTCTCCAGCTTCGGAGCCCTTAAGATTGACTGATAAGGATTTAGGGAATACCATCAAACACAGTGAAATTAGCAGAACCAAGGAGGTGAAGTAAGCAGCTAATGAACAGAGTATCATTCTATATGTGTTTAAACCAACATATGTAATCACTAGACAACATTTGTTAACTGAAGGAAAATACTGTTGGCAAGATGGACACATCCTACTTTGATTCCTCTGATTCTTCTTTGTTGCCCCGAGAGTTGCTGGCTCTCTAATTTCTGTCCTTGATCATACTTCGTGGAACAGGCATCACAGTAGAATCAACATAGCAAAGTCAAAATCAACAAATGTTTGTGGAGTGCCTACTCTATGCACTGCTTACATTAGCTGAAAATCTTGGCGTTTTAGGTGTGTTACAAAACACAGTGTATTTGAAACTTAACATTTCTTATTATTGTATCTGAAATTTGGGGATTCTCTGCAAGAGGAGCAAGGCCAAAAAGTGATCCTCAATGAAAAAATTTAAACAGATGAAATTCTTAAATTTTTTAATTTTTACATTTTTTAGATCTTTGGTGCAAAATTAAGAAATCATATGTACGTGGAATTAGACATCCACATTCCACCCTAGTTGTTTTATGGGCAGCTTTTCACATACCATAAAAATAAAAATGATAAAGTGTTTTTAAAGCCTAAGTTGCATACTTTGTAAAAATAATAATACAGTATTCTTAACCTAATTTTAGCCATCCGTTTTATAAAATCATTGGATTTTCAATGTCTGAAGGGAAACTGAATGACAGAAGCCATTTTATCAATGCCACCCTACCGCTTAAGTTCTGTCTGTTATGGCAATAATAATATACCTGTTTTATTTCTAAAATCTTAAATAAATATAAAATGCTTGGGAAAACTAAACAGTCCTGTGGGTATACAGCATCTTTAATTATATACCTCAAACTCTGATTACAGTAGTTTTCTTTATTTCAATTTTCCTGTAACACTGATTTAATACATTATCTTAAGAAAATAATATTTTTCCTAGAAAAAAAGATAAAATCTAGCATAAATTAAAAGTCAAACTTTATTTGAGTAAGAGACACTCTCACTGTGAAAGAAATCTCTGCTAAGATTTAATACTCTAAACTTTAGAATTAAAGCAGTATTAAAATGAGAAATCTACATATTGACCATCCCACAAATCTCCCCCAATTCACATAGGCATTAACTGCATTCTTACTAAAATTACTTTTACTGACCTAGAATATTGCTTTTGAGCATTCCATCTACCACACACCCAAAATTAGAAAGTGTCTATTGAACTACTACTAATTTTGAGAAAAGTTTCATTCACATTTAAAGTTAAGGTCCACAAGTTACCCTTCAAATAGTTGAAAACTGTAATAGTCTAACAGCTCTTATCACAGTGCCAAGGAGGTAAAAAATCTCAATTGTTTTTAAAATGCTGTTGTTTATACCACTATTCCATGATCTCCTCTTTTCGTTATGCAGTCCTTTTTGATAAGTGGGAAAGTAATGATCTCTTTGGATGAATAAATGGTAATCTGATTCTATTCCAAAAGGATAATTTGGCTCAGATATAATATCCTTTGAACAAATGAATGGTTAATAGATATATTACCAAAATTAGGACCAAAGAATTCATAATAATGATCCCATATTTTATTAATAATTATCACCCTCGGAAAATTAAAGATTTTTAGGGGAACTGATAGGATTAGATGTCCTAACTGTATGTGTTTCATCACCTGGAACACTGATGGAATGTGCCTGAACATATCACTCCATGATCCAAATACCCGCTCTCTGGGGCTAAGAGGATCCAGTTCTAGCAAATAGGCTCTATCTCCCCCAACCACATGCAACCATTCATCACATAATCCTGGGAGGATCATAAATCCTTTATAAGAATAAAGGAGCAAGAGAAGAGAACAAACAAAAAGAAACAAAATTGAAAATATGACCCACAAGGGATGGGGTAAAAGGCTGTATTTCTACCTGGTGTAATGTTAGATTAGTGCAGTGAGTCACTATGATCTCACAGGATAGAGTACAATGAGGAATCAACCGCATACTTTGACAAACTTAAGTATACAAAACAGTTAATACTGTGGAATTCAACACGTTCCATTATTTTATAATGTGAAGATTCCAGCTTCACAGTGTCAAAACAGGAGGATACAAAAAGGGCTGATTCAAGCCTGAGGTGAAACTTAAGAACCACCTGTGGTTATTTTAACATCTATGCACCAAAAAATACATGTATAGATACAAATAGAGTCCTGGCATGTCCTTTGAATATGTCCCTCTATATTTTTCATTCATATTTATTCTGCCCTCCTTGTTGGATGTTAAGTCTGTCAAGGATATATAGTTATTTGTTCTCTGCTCACGAAAGGACCTTCATCTACAAATATTTAAGACTGTTAGATGAGCTAGGTACCTTTTATCCGACCGTAAGTCTGAAGAAATTTGGAACTAGGGAGTAATAAAGGACACTAATGGATTTTTAGTAACAGGGTATCTTAGAAAGTTAGGTGGGCTATTTACTCCAATGAATCCACCTAGGAGCCCAGTGAGAAACTTGAAAGATCTAGGTTAGGACAGAGCAAAGGCTGGTTGGTAACCAATGATTGACAAGGCCTCAGGACTAAAGAAGAAATGAATCATGGAGGGTGGGAAAGAGAGCTATTGTTTTGTTCTGATTTATTTTTAATCCTTTCTCAAATAGTTCATTAGAATTCAAGGTAAATGAGAAGCAAATAGGTGACTAATCAGTTGGGGAATGGACATTGTGGCTTCTTTAATCCATCTTTCAGATACATGAGAAATTTAGGCTTACAGGTAAAGAAAAATTAGGAGTAGAAATTTATAACATTGGTGGAAAGACTCAAAAGACTATTTTTCTCTGAATGCAAATTACTAAAACTTAGAGCATTTGGGGGAACAGACAAAAAAAAAAAAAAAGACAAAGATGAGAAATGCTTCACATTCCAGACCAGTGGATAGAGGTGTAGTGGCTACTGAAATACGGATACTCAAGAGTTGGGGCAGGACCTCACCCAGAGACAGTCTGTGTCCATCCCTGCCAGGGTAGCAGGAGATAGCAACATCTTCCTGATGGCTGCAGTCATGCCTTCCCCAGGGTCTCCGAGAACACTGAAGGAAACTGGTTTCCTTTCCTGAGCAGTTGACATCATCCAACCATATGGGCCCTGTGCTTTCTTCAAAGTGGTTTGCAGAGGATTGTTTGCCATATCTGTGGCAATAAAACAAACACTGTGCATAGAACTTTTGTCTCTTGTTTCAAGGAACCATAAAACATAAAACAAACAACCTAATTATGTGGCATGACTTCAGAGGGTAAGTATTTGTTCTTTCTCCTATCTTGAGAACTCAGTTCTCAGAGCAGTGTTCCTCTCCATGACATATTTTGATCATCTTAACAATGTTGGTTAACTAATCCACTAGTTAACCAACAATGTTCGGTTAACTAGTGGATAATTAATCCTTTTTTCCCAGCCATTCTTGTGTTTTGTCTACAATTTAACCCACCAACCACAGAGAATGCAGACAGAGATAAACCTCAAATTCCTGACCATGGAAATAACACAGTGGACCAGAAAGTAAGAATGTGTGTCTCATATCAGCCTCTGAGGAGCCATCAAAGCTCATTTGATTTCATTAGCTTCTCTAGGCCTCTTTGGTATCCTCTCTTCCAAAATAAAAAGTGTGTATTAGTTCAATGATTTCTCAAGCACCATTTCCAAACCATGATGAAACTTGGATTTCAGCCCATCAAAATCAGATTAATGACAATGTTCTTAGCTTTTCATAAGGTTACATAAATCTGATTTTTAAGATTTTTATAAATATATTTGTGTTTCAATTTGTTACAAATTGTTATTTGTAACACTGCACTACAAAAAATCCTAAATGTATTAATAGAAATAGGAAAGATCTGCAAAATTAAAAATTGGTAACTAAGTCAGTCTCTACCTTCATTCATCCTCCCCTCAATTTTGTTCTTTTGTTCTGTAGAATACAAACAAACCTCCAGAAATTCCTGGGCTAAAAGATATTTGAAGTGTCTTTCAGTTCTTGGTATATATAATTAATCTTTTACTCATAAATTTTATGTCAGTCACTTCCACCACTGAATGTTTTTATTATTTCTGTACTAAGAATATGAAGAGATCTTTCTGTTTGAAAGATGAATTTTCCTAATTGTTTCCCCATGAATTTTCCTAATTGTTTTACCATGCACTTATTTATTAAATTTATTTAACAAGATAAACATTTCAATAAATTAAAACAGTGCGGGGCTTCCCTGGTGGCGCAGTGCTTGAGGGTCCGCCTGCCGATGCAGGAGACGCGGGTTCGTGCCCCGTTTCGGGAGGATCCCGCGTGCCGCGGAGCGGCTGGGCCCGTGAGCCATGGCCGCTGGGCCTGCGCGTCCGGAGCCTGTGCTCCGCAGCGGGAGAGGCCACAACAGTGAGAGGCCTGTGTACCGCTAAAAAAAAAAAAAAAAAAAAAAAAAAAAAAAAAAAAAACAGTGTGACTTTGAATGAGTCATTCTAAGACTTCTATTGTGCTGACTAATCAAGTCTTAGATAGAAAAGTAATTATCCCAAATCCCATATTGCTATCACTTTCAACTTATACCATGTTTCCACAAAATGCATCAATGTGATTACCATCTGTCCATATCAACTATATAACAGACAGCAGGAGGTCATTTTACTTTAGGATTTCATTTGTATGAAGAAACCCAGAGTTCACCCTCTTTCTCATTCCAAGAGTATTTTCTTTCAGAAACTCCTCCATAAACTAAAATGTAAATGTAGCACATGCCTATTCTACCTTCTAACACATTTAGAACTTTTAACAAATATTGAGAACATTTTTAAAACCATTAAGTTCTGATACTCTGTATATGCAAGAAAAACTGAATGTATTTGTGAAACAAAATAAATAAAATATGGAAAAAAAATCCGTCACTCAATTGTTTTAATTAATAAGGAAAAATATGAAAATAGTAAATAATAGTATTTTTGAATCTTTCTAAGTTTGTGACAACAGGATACAGTTCTCAGACTAACAGAGATTTACTCAGATGAAATGATATTTTTAAGTAATTCTTATTAATTAAACAACAATATTTATTTGGCTGGCATGTCATACCTCTTGACCTGACAATTATATAATAATAACTGCACCGCTCTATTTACAATAGCCCGGAGATGGAAACAACCTAAGTGCCCGTCGTCGGATGAATGGATAAAGAAGATGTGGCACATATATACAATGGAATATTACTCAGCCATAAAAAGAAATGAAATTGAGCTATTTGTAATGAGGTGGATAGATCTAGAGTCTGTCATACAGAGTGAAGTAAGTCAGAAAGAGAAGGACAAATACCGTATGCTAACACATATATATGGAATTTAAGAAAAAAAAAATGTTATGAAGAACCTAGGGGTAAAACAGGAATAAAGACAGAGACCTACTGGAGAACAGACTTGAGGATATGGGGAGGGGGAAGGGTGAGGTGTGTTAGGGCGAGAGAGAGACATGGACATATATATACTAACAAACGTAAGGTAGATAGCCAGTGGGAAGCAGCCGCATGGCACAGGGAAACCGGCTCGGTTCTTTGTGGCTGTCTGGAGGGGTGGGATAGGGAGGGTGGGAGGGAGGGAGACAAAGAGGGAAGAGATATGGGAACATATATATATGTATAACTGACTCACTCTGTTATAAAGCAGAAACTAACACACCATTGTAAA
>NW_006791822.1:3640788-3658419 GCF_000442215.2 Lipotes vexillifer | reverse complement strand
TGTGGCTGTCTGGAGGGGTGGGATAGGGAGGGTGGGAGGGAGGGAGACAAAGAGGGAAGAGATATGGGAACATATGTATATGTATAACTGACTCACTCTGTTATAAAGCAGAAACTAACACACCACTGTAAAGCAATTATACCCCAATAAAGATGTTAAAAAAATAAATAAATAATAATAATAATAACTGCACTGCCCATGAAAATTCAAAATATTAGTCAACAACATGCATCTATATCTTCATGATGTCATTATTTAAACAGGAAAAATTAAACTAATCTAAATATTAAGTAAATTATAGTATGAACATTCAATAGTTATTATGTTATTAAAAATTATGACTGTGTAATAATATAAAAGTAAGAAATATGAATGGAAAAATTACAGTCTACTACTAGAGCTGTTATAAAGTTATACACACAAGTTATAATAATGACGGTGTAAGAATGGAAAAATTAGGGGTAGTTTTTTTTTTTTTTTAAAGCGGTAGTTTTTTATTTTCTTTATTTTCCAAACTTTTTCTAAAATTTTATATTACTTTTACAAACTTAAAAATATATGTTTAAACATGGTCATACCTAGCTTGAATGAAAGCATATTTTTTAGGTTTAATAAATATTTGCAATTAGCTCTATCTCAAGCTGAAATGAAATAATTTTGCTCATTTTTTCAAGCATGAGACAATTACTTCAAGCATGACACAGAAATATGGAAAACAAGAAAGAATGGGCATTCATGGGTTTCATTCAGATATTAGCTCAAAGGCATCATTTGCAGTTACTTCAACCAACTTAAGTCTTTACTCTGGAATGCATTATGTGTGTGACATGAAATGTATCGCCCAAAGTGTGATACTCAGTTTTTAAGAGAGTGAGGTCAAGGGTGAGTTCTAAAGGTCACCTCATGACAAGAAAGCTGTTTTTCTCAAATAAAAGTGATAATTATCATCACATTCTGAGAAAGGAAATAATGTAATACCAAAGCATTTGACACTGGACTTCTCTGCAATTTTAGATACAGTGATGTCAGTACTAACAACATCCAATAGTAGTGAAGCATCAGAATAAAACTGAGCATTCAAAGCATACAGTCTTACTTGAACAGACACAATGAGACCTAAAAGTCATCCACGGCTCCATTATTCAAGAAGAGGGGTGGGACTTCCCTGGTGGCGCAGTGGTTAAGAATCCACCTGCCAGTACAGGGGACACGGGTTTGAGTCCTGGTCCGGGAAGATCCCACATGCCGCGGAGCAACTAAGCCTGCGAGCCACAACTGCTTAACCCGCGTGCCACAACTACTGAAGCCCGTGCGCCTAGAGCCTGTGCTCTGCAACAAGAGAAGCCACAGCAGTGAGAAGCCCGCGCCCCGCAACAAAGAGTAGCCCCCATTCACTGCAACTAGAGAAAAGCCCACGTGCAGCAAGGAAGACCCAATGCAGCCAAATAAATAAATAAATTTATAACAAAAAGAAGAGGGGTGGTGGCAGGAAAGGCAAATGAGATAAACAGCAAGATATGGTTATTCATCATCAAAGAAAATGTTATTGGTTTTTTTGTTGTTGAATTTCCATATAGAGAAGGTAGATAAGGTAGGTAGGAAAGTAGGTAGAATAGATAGGTAGATAATGATTGTGAACATATATTTTTAGTATTATAGAAATTACAAGTAAGGATTACAAAATGAGACTCTTAAAAATATAACTTGGCATTTAGCTGCCTCCTGTCAATGGATCTTACTTAAATCCCAGCTGTCGGCAAACCACATATGTATTCAGCTCAGTCCAGCCGTCATCACAGACAGTGCCCCACTGTCCCCTGTAATACACCTCCAGGTGACCCTCATGGTTGCCTTTACCACCTGCAAGTCTGATGACCCCATCTGTGACAAGAAGGAGACATAGAGACTAATCAAATAATTATCAAAAAAGGTAGAACAATATTTTAATTGCACGAGAAATATCACCCTACTCAGATCTCTCTCTAGGCCTTTCGTTAAACTTCCATTAGAGCTGTGCTCAGTGACCTGAGGTCACTGGATTGTTTCTGGAGTAAAAGTCATAACACATACCTGTCCTAACAAAATAGTCTTTCCTTTTTATTTGTACTCCTATGTCTAAGTAGAAAAACGTATTCTGATATAACTCCAAAGTATTTAGATTTTTCCAGATTAAATAATATTTGGGAAATTTCCTATGGCTTCAATCTCCTTAAGTTTGAGCAGTATTAGTCATTTAAATTTAAAAGTTAAAATAGTAACTTGGAAATAGTTCAAAAATTTAACTGTGAATGAAAAAATGTTGCAATATGGAGACAGAAAAAGCTATTCTGGTTAAAGAGTGATCTATCATATCAAGGCATTTATTATTCCTTAGGCATTCATAAGTTACAAAACTGGGGTTCATGTTTTCCCTTTGTTCTTTTATCAATAATACAAATCTGAATCTGAATCTTGTGAATTCAATGAATAATTAATTCCCAGAGAATTCCATAAAAAGCTTCTAAGCACATACACAATACATTTATTCCCAAAAAAGTATATTAAAAAGCTATTTCCATCCAAAACAATCCAAACACCCCACCCACCAAATGAAACATAAATAATCTCGGGTAAAAGTCATACTTCTCATGACTTTCGGGGGTCTTTTAAAGTAAATGAAGGTCTCCTAGCAACAGAATCACTTACAAATGTAAAACTTCACCGTCTGCAAAGCACTGTTACACCTATTATCTCATCTGACCATCTCGGAAACATTAGGAGACTATCCTCATTTGAAAGAGGAAAAAATGGAGGGTCAAGAGAATGAAGTGCTCTGGCTTACAATCTGATGTAAATTTTATATTTCTATTGTGTATAAATGTGTTATTCTAATAAAAACAACACTGTGTATAGAACTATGTAAATAAAAAGTAGAACTTCAGCATTTCACCGTCCCTAAGAAGTGTTTCATTTGATGTTTTTAAAGAAAGATTAAAGGCCCCAATTTTTTTCAAGCTCTTTTTACTATAGAAACAAGCTCTTTTTACTATAGAAACAACAGATTTGTGATGACCCAACTTCTCTTGCCTCTCCATTTCCCTCTTCTTACCCCCAAACATGTAAGTACATACACATACACTCATTTGCACTCAGAAATGTCCTTGCAACACAAGACATATCTTGACAAGCATGCTGTGATTTGGAATAGTCTGAATATTGAGCACAGCAAAGGTAACTTGGTTCTTTAATAGTGTGCTTTAATCAACAATCCCATCAATATGGTTTTACCAGCTACAAACATATTCCTAGAATCCAGATAGGTTAATGTATGAATGGACTAAATATAGAATTATAATACCTAACACACGAAATTTATCAATGCACACTGATTTTTACTATTGGGTACTATATATTGCAACAAGATCATATTTTCTGACCTGGCTTTATAGGACTGTATAGCTTGCAACTGAAAAATTCAGAAATATCTATGAATAAGGAGATAGCATTTTAATATATCATTTGTATTACTTTTTTTTTTTAAGTTTTATTTGGGGGCTTAATTGTAAGCTCATTTAGTAATATCAGCTAAATTGAGGAGAAGGGAAGGTAAGCCCAAAGGGTGCTGGGGGCAAGAGTTGGTTAAGATTAATGGGGTGAAGCTCTTACCTGTTAGAGGGGTACAGGACACTCCAGCATCTTCTTTATGGCCACAATTATGCTCTCCCCAGGAACTCTTTGGACACTGCTCAATAGAAAGCTCATTCCCAGTGCAGCGTACCTCATCCAACATTACTGGGCCAGATCCTTCCCCAAAATATGCCTGATTCCATGCTTTGGCAATGCCACTGAACAAACATAAGAACATGAGTCAGACCAAAGGTTGGTCTGACTTTTTTCTTTTGCCCCTGGCAAAGGTAAAATTATGATTAATTCATAATTTCCCTTATCAATTCACTCCATAGGTCACACATGACTTGCTTCTTTTTTGTTGATTTTTATATTTTCAGCTATCACAAATCTTTCCAAGACTGCTAATTATTCTCCAATATCTACTCCCCTTTTCTTCATTAGTAATGGAACCTCAGAGTTTGGGGAGGACAATCGCTATCCAGAATAAAGACCACATTTCCCACCCTCCCTTCCTTACAGTGAAGTTTGTTTGTTTGTTTGTTTTAAAACATGCATAACATAAAATTGACCACTCTAACCATTTTTAAGTGTACAATTCAGTGGCACTAAGTACATTCACCTTGTTGTGCAACTGCCACTAGCATCCATCTCCAGGACTTTTTAATCATCCCAAATGGAAGCTCTGTACTCATTTTATATGACTAAGTTTTGACCAATAACATTTAGGTAAAAGTGTCATGTATTACTTCCAGGAAGTACCCTTGTCCCACTTCCTCCTTCCTGTTGACTGTTAGGCAGAGGTGATGGCTGGAGCTTGAGAAGCTATCTTGGTCCATAAGGTTCCACACTAAGAATGAAAGAACTGCAAGCAAGAAAGAGACTGCGGCCCTGATGACTATGGGACCACCATACCAGCCTTGAGCTACCTCTGGTCTCTTGAGAGAGACGTAAACTCTTGTCTTGTTTAAGCCACTGTTATCTTCAGTTCTCTGCTACTCATGGCCAAATATTTCTTCACTCAAATTTATTTGACTAAATTTACTTCTCCCACAATTCAACGTGACACCATCTTCTAGAACCCCAGATTTAAATGAAGATCACGATTGCCTGTCAAAATGGTTAACGACTTCAGAAATTGCACCTTCAGCCCCTTTTAGCCTTTGAATTTTTAGACTAGAGCATTTATACCTGCAGTTTGTTTTTCAATGATTCTGCATCTCTTCCCCATTATTTAAGTTGCCCTTTTCTTATAACATTATAACTATCTTAAGAATCTACAACCAAAACAAGAATATAATTTTTATACATGTAATTCAAATTTTACTGTCCAGAAATAAGGTTTTATTGGAACAAAGGCACACTGATTCCCAACTTACTGTCTGTGGCTGCTTTTGCACTACACAAAAGCTCAGTTGAGTAGCTGGAAAGTCTAAAATACTCACTATGTGGCCCTTTACAGAAAAAGTTTGCTGACCCTTGCTCTAGAGGAAAGAGATTAATGAAAGCAAATATGGAAACTGATTTAGAGAGCACTGAAAGTTGGAGAACAGAGGAGGGTGAGACAGGATGACTAATGCAGGTCATGGGGAAGCCAGATAGGAAAGCTTTGGAGAAAGGCAGATTAACAGCCTCCTTGGATCTTTGCCCTGGGATAAATGCTAGGAAAGAAAAAGATCTGTTAAAGAAAATTTCAATGGGTATAATTCACTGAGCCAAGATTAGGTGCTATAAGAAAACCAGGGACCAATATGAGAGAATATAAAATTTGATCCCAAACTCATAACAGAAACAAAAAATAAACTCCAGATGGTTTAAAGACCTAAAGGGAAGGGAAGGGAAGGGAAAGGAAGGGAAGGGAAGGGAAGGGAAGGGAAGGGAAGGGAAGGGAAGGGGAGGGAAGGAAAGGGGAGGGGAAGGGAGGAAAGGAGGAAGGAAGGAAGATGGCTAAAAAGTTAATATAATGAAATAAGAAGAACATAGTTCTTATAACCTTGGTAATAAGAGAATTTCCTGAGCAAGATAAAAAATAAAAAACCCAGAAGTCAGAAAACAAAGACTAAAAAAGTTAAATTTAGTCACATATAAATTTGAACTACTGTATAGCAAAATACACCATAACCAGTCAAAAGGCAAACAAGCTGGAGGATATATTTGTAAAATGTAACCACAATCAAAGAAAAAAAACACTCCTAGAAATAAATAATAACTTATTATTATCATAATGAAAGACAAAATGACCAACATAAAAAAACAGGGCAAAGGAGAGGAACAGGCTATTTACAGAAGAAATACCCATGGCCACTGACCAGATGGTAAGATGCTCAACCTTACAATGGTCAAATTAAAACAATAAGAATGCATTCTTACATATCCTTAATATCATTTTCATTAAATATTTAGGCTAAAAGTTTACAAACTAAAGCCTTTTTATTCTCACGAAAAAAATAACAAACCAAGCCTAAAATATTCGTTAGTTGGGAGTGACTTGAGATGGGCTGGACAGAGTAACTGAAATATACTTTATTTCAAATATGTTAAAGATTATGTGATAGAGGTCCTAGAAAAAAACAAAAGGCCTGATTAACTGTGTCCCTTCCTTAAGGGAGGACACAGGATGGGAGAGCAGAAGCCCCAAACAGTGACTCTGGGTAAAGTCATCTATGTTATAATGCAGTTTTTTTTTTTTTTTTTTTTTAAATATTTGGCTGCATTGGGTCTTCCTTGATGCACGTGGACTTTTCTCTAGTTGCAGCGAGAGGGGTCTACTGCGTTGCAGTGCGCAGGCTTCTCATTGCGGTGGCTTCTTGTGGAGCATGGGCTCTAGGCGTGCAGGCTTCAGTAGTTGCGGCACGCAGGCTCCATAGTTCTGGCTTGTGGGCTCTAGAGCGCAGGCTCAGTAGTTGTGGTGCATGGGCTTAGTTGCTCCGCAGCATGTGGGTTCTTCCCGGACCAGGGCTCGAACCCGTGTCCCCTGCATTGGCAGGCGGATTCTTAACCACTGTGCCACCAGGGAAGTCCTATAATGCAGTCTTAAAACACCATTTGGGTGTTTTATTTTCTTCCTTATATATTTCTATATTTTCCATTATTTACAAACATTATTTTAATGATCACAAAAATGTTTAATTAAAATAAACTAATCAGAAAAACTAATATAATAAATTCAAGGACCAAAAAAGAAACTGACTAGGAAACTATGATGTAAAACAAAGTAGGTTTCCTAGCTAATTTTTGAGTCTATTAAAATTAAGATTATAATATTTATAAATACACACATTCCTTCAGCCAGTCACTAGTATTTCCTGGTGCCCTGGACTGTGCTGGCTCTCAGGGGTATACCAAAGAAATTGATGACTCTGCCCTTCAAGAGACTGTGCAATACTAGGAAAAGCAACATAAAACTCATGGGTTGGGGCTTCCCTGGTGGCACAGTGGTTGAGAATCTGCCTGCCAATGCAGCGGACACGGGTTCGAGCCCTGGTCTGGGAAGATCCCACATTCCGCGGGGCAACTAGGCCCGTGAGCCACAACTACTCAGCCTGCACATATGGAGCCTGTGCTCCGCAACAAGAGAGGCCGCGACAGTGAGAGGCCCGCGCACCGCGATGAAGAATGGCCCCCACTCGCCGCAACTAGAGAAAGCCCTCACATGGAAACGAAGACCCAACACAGCCATAAATAAATAAATAAATAAATAAAATTTTAAAAAAAAACAAAAAAAACTCCTGGGTTGTTAAAGGCAAATAAGTGCTATGTGAATTCGATAAAGCTGTGTATTCTCTGTCCTTCCTTTATGGAAATTATGTCCACACCAGCCCTGGCAGTTCATTTGTAGTAATAGTCCCAGTGTTACCTAGTCTCTTACCCTCTGACCACAGAATAAATTTGTGGGGTTCTCTGATATAATACACTGATTTATTAGGTTATTTTCTGTAAAGCTGTTTGACCTATATAGCAGCAATCCCCAATAAACACTGAATTGATTCTATGTCTGATCTTTACCCAAAACATTCCTAAACCTACTTAGCTAATCTGACTGTATTCATATAAAGTTTGTTTGTTTTCCATAGAAAAAAAAAGCAAATAAATAGTACCATCTGACTAACTCAATCCCCAGGCTTAGCCACTACTTTGAATAGACACAGAATAGAGTCAGGCAATTCTATCGTGCAAGATAATTACTTCTTAGGTTATAAAAGATTGGTCCTTTGACTGCAAATAACAGTTTGTGGCACTTGTAACATATGGATTAAAAAAGCTCATTTTTAATGATCAATAGCCTATATTTCTCCCTGGAAAACAACCCCCTCCATCTCCAATTACGATATTTGAAGTATGCTGAATGATTACTGCATGCCAGACACTGGTCTAACAGCTTTATGTGTATTAACTCTTTTAATCCTCCCTACAACCCCATGATGTTATTATCCCTAATTTACAAATGAGGAAACTGAGGTCCAGAAGTTAATAATTAGCCCAGCATTACACCACCATGAGATGGTAAGGTTTGTCTGGCTACAGAGCAGACCCTGAAACACTTGGCTTTCTTGCAGTCTGCTGGGGCATTTTCAGTGAGATGGCTATGGCATCGCAAATACAGTCTGTCTAAAACATGTTCGTCATTGTTTCTTCCTACAATTAACTCTTCTCTCTTGACTTACCTATTTCTTTCAGCCCTATATTCATATGTATTCTTATTAACACCTGTCTATTTTGCAAACAGTGTAACATGAAAGAAAAGAAATCCTACACTGGAAGCCATAAATCTCAAGATTCTGTCCCTCACTCACAGTATGATTTAGGGGCTTTGAGTAATCTCAGAGGGCCTAAGTTTCTTATCTTGTTATATAAGGCCTCTTTCCTGCTCAATAATTCCACATACCAGTAATGTTTATAAAGTATTTTAGAAATTAATAAACAGTAAAATAAGAGAACAAAGAAAGAAACTTTTTTTTTGGCGGTACGCGGGCCTCTCACTGTTATGGCCTCTCCCGTTGCGGAGCACAGGCTCCGGACGCGCAGGCTCAGCGGCCATGGCTCACGGGCCCAGCCGCTCTGCAGCATGTGGGATCTTCCCGGACCAGGGCACGAACCCATGTCCCCTGCATCGGCAGGCGGACTCTCAACCACTGAGCCACCAGGGAAGCCACAAAGAAACATTTTTAATTGTACCAGAAGAATTTTTATTCTGACCACTCAGTAGTATGGTTCTATATGATAATTTTATAGCAAAAAAAAACCTAAGAAGAAAAAGTGTTTAAAAATTTTAAATTCTTATGTAAATTATGGCATATCCACACATAAAATATGATGTCACAGTTCTACTACGCTTTTGAGTTCTAAAAGGCATAGGAAATGCTTCAATGTTAAGTGCACAAAAGGAACTCCAATTAAAATGTCTCTACCTGAAACTTCGCTGTGTACATATGCATTCTCAAGTTCAATTTTCTAACATCAGGCTGCCTCCTTTCCTGCTCATCTTTCTCTGAGTTCTAGGCTAATCAAATTTCAGTATCATAAGTACAGTAATTCCTTTTGCATTGTAGGAAGCTTGCCAGCTACCAAAATCTACAGACACCATTAAAAGATGCGGGTCAACAAAGACAGCATCTCACAAAGGAATTGTAACTAGCACTCCAGAGAGGCATGGTGTAGTTTCCCTTTGGGAATTCGACAAGGCAAGTATGACTGAGATGAAATTTGCTTAAGAACAAATCATAAATTGAGATAAGCTATGATTATGCTGTCTGCTATCAACCTTGTAACGTTAAAAATTATTTCATCTGAAAGTACTGTGCCTTTAAGTGAGCAAAACAAATTCTAGGGGAAGAGCAGTTGCAGAATATTGCTTTGTTGCAAGCTTATGAGAGAAGTATAAAATCAAGGGAAAGAAAAGCAAATGAACAATGTCAGCTCAGAACCTAGAGTACTTATAATAAAAACAAATCTCCACCAAGCTGGATTGTTGGTGATTACATAGGCTTGTGGAGGATCTTTGCTGCCTTGAATATTTGAAGATATTTTTCCTTTTAATCATTTTTCTGAACACAAATCTTTTCATACAAAAGATAGCAGTGAGCCAATGCTTGAGAAAGATGTAAACACTTTACGCAACCCACACGTGTTCAACATTAATATAGTCTTCCTTGTGATTCTCTCTCTACATTCTTTCCATGTAGTAGACTCCTGTTTGCAACATGGTCTTTGTTTGACAACAGTTTATATGAGTTAAAAAAGAAAATTTGGCTCTCAAGAAAGAACTCTACGTTAAAACATGAATTTTTAGAATAACTATAAATGTAACTAAAATTTAGCGTCATTTAAATTTTCTACACATTTTTCTAAGCAACAAAAGCTTGCCTTTTCCCACAGAAATATATAAATAATAATAAATGCCTTATACCTTAAATTTAGAGTAATCTATACTGCAACTTGTAATGTTAAATATGCCATTACTATACCCTTAAAATTTTTGTATTTTTGGCAAAGACATTGATTTCTTAGTAACTAACATGAAAATCAATTAACATACCACTGATACCATAATTGGTAAATACACATATAACCACATTAGAGTCTTTTAAAAATATGAAATTCATAGATATAGCTAACTAAATAGAAGTTCTAGATAGAGGAATGGTGTTTGATGATCTCCTACCAAATGTCCAGCTTAATTTGAAATGTTTAATAACATTTTTCTTTGAATGTTTAATAACATCTTTCAGCTATAAGTCCCCAATTATAGTCAATGTATACTGTATACATACTATGTGTGCTAACCGCTTTAAAACCACTAAACTCTACATCAGGAAATGTGTTATAGATGAGGAAACTGCAGCTAAGAGATATCCTGCCATTTTTCTTATCTCCAGAAATACAACTCAAATTCAGGTCATTCTGAGTACATGGCACATGCTCATAATCTTACGCTATGCTGACTCTGACACCATCTAAATTTTTGAGAAAAATTGGTCTTGAAATTGATACCCAGTCAGAACGTTTTGAAAATCTAGTCTCAAAATTTAATGATTAATAACAGTTTTTCTCAAAAAGAGCTAGTTGGCCCTATTCCTGAACCATCCAAAGAAAATGATCATACCAGTCAGATCATACACCACCAGTAATTATAAGCCCTATGGACACAGGACTTTGCATGCTTATTCCTTTCCCATGCATAAACTGTGAAAGAGCATTTAGGTTGCAGAATCAGTTACAGGGGGAAAATGTAACCTACAGTGAAGGATTAGGCTGATGCCACCTTAATTCAGTGCTTAACCTTATCCTTATCAGTGGGGAAACCCAGAGCTGTTCTGTGACTCCTGATGACGTGCAAGATGAGAACATATCACCTGTGATGGTTTCTAGCCAAAATACTTGATTGATTTGATCTAATCAAGCTGTTGGACCTAGCCTCCCATTTCCGGAGTTACAAGAACCAGAGGAGTAGGCTAAATGATAACAGGAGGAAGAAATGAGACAAATCCAGAAGGTAGGATAGTCTCCAAAACAACTGGCTTGGTTTTTGGTCTCTTCAACAAGACAGTGTCATGAAAAACAAGAGGCAGTTCTAGATTAAGAGATTTCAGGGACGTAACATCCAGATGCACTGCAAAGTCCTGGACTAAATTCTGCTGCGGACAAACCATCTGTCAAGGACATGGTGGGAACAACTATGGGAATTTGAGTATGACAGGGTAGTAGACAATTTAAGAATGATTACCATTTATATTAGTTGTGATAATGATAATTTGGCTATGTAGGACAACGTTCTTATTTTTAAGAGATGCATACTGAAGTATTTAGAGGTAAAATGTTGAAACGTCTTTATTTTGCTTTAAAAGACTTCAATATTAACATACAGTTTTGAAAAATAGGGGGGTCAGCTGCAAAAACAATTGCAAAAAAATTACTGTAGATGGTTCAAGGTACAAAATTCATGCTCTAGTGTCAAAGATTATGCTTAAATGGACAAAATGATACATAGAGAAGCTTTAGAAGCCTCCACATCCACCCACCCCTACCTGCCACGACATGCTAAATAATTTTTTTTCTAATTTAAAGTAAAATATCAACTTTCAAAAGATTCCCTAATATAACTTTAAAGAAACTTTTAGGCTTGTTATATCAATGTTCAAAATCACTAAAAACAGGGGTTAGAGGATCCAAAATTATAACATACTATTCCAAAATAATCACAACTAAAGCAACATTTAATGTTGGTTTTCATATTGCTGTTTTTATCACACATGCTTCATTGCCATATCCTGCATAGGAATTATTTCCTTTGTACATTAATAAACATCCTTTGTTCTAAGCACATACCTCACAAATAAGGAGGCAAAGGTCAAAAGTTTAGACAGTATCTGGAGGAAAGGAATTGAACTTCAGTTAAAGCCTAACAACTAGTTTCATCATATGACTCTGGTTAAGTCGCTGCAGCTGACAATGCTAGTCATTACCTGGGAGTAATGTAAAGGCTCATGATGAAAAGTGGTAAAAGGCTTAGATTCTTAGGGATATAAAATCAGCTGAATTCAGATACAAATAGGTTAGACCTAAGAGTACATAACCGTTCTCTTCAGGGAGCCTACAGCCTAATACAAAGATCAAAAGGTGGCTTTTTCCATTTATTCAAAGAAATCTGCAATATAAACACACCTAAAGATCCCACATGCCGCGGAGCGGCTGGGCCTGTGAGCCACGGCCGCTGAGCCTGCGCGTCCAAAGCCTGTGCTCCGCAGCGGGAGAGGCCACAGCAGTGAGAGGCCCGTGTACCGCAAAAATAAATAAATAAATAAACACACCTACCTTTGGGTATGGAAATAATAAACTCAAAAATTCAAGCAAAACAAAACAAGAACAAGAAAGACCAACCTCAGGCCCAGCTGCCTGCAGACCACTTCTGCATCTGCATCATCCCACTGGTCGTCACAGACAGTGCCCCACTGACCTGCACGGTAGAGCTCCACTCGGCCCTCACGCGCACTGCTCCCCCCAGCAAGGCGTAGGACGGGGAACGCAGGGCCTGCACAATGTGAAATTAACAACAAAGTAAACCTACGGATTCACACTGGGTGAGAAGATCAGGTATAGTTTATTTCTTTGCCATTCTCTATAATTAAGTTATATTTATTAAGTGATATGGACATATCCATGCATGTCTACTATATTTTATGGTACTCTCTACCAATTAAAATACCTCAACTTGAATTACGTTCATACAAATAGCTCTCAAGAGGAAATAGTCTAAATTCACTTTCCCCCAAGGACCTCAGAAACCAGAAAAGACACACTCAAAACTGCAGTTATTGGAAACCCATTTGATTTTTATGGGGTTGCTGCCACCATTGTGGTGGTGGCATTGGTTTTTTATTTACAGTAACTTGAGCATTCCCAATATGTAATTATTGAGAATGGCACTTATGTCTATAAGATACTTGTTTTCAGCATAGAAATATTTTTACATTTACATAGAAATCAAGACAAAGTTAAAATCTAACACATTATAACAAGTTGGTGGACATCACAACCAACACCTTCAAAAAACAATATTGAAAATTCATTTAGGTATGAATCAGTACATACTCTGTGAAGAACCACCAGAGGATTCCCACTGCAAATTCCGTATTGTAGTCTACAGTGCCCTTACCTAGCTTCATCAGTTTCTGAATTTCTCTCTCCCTCTTTTTTTTAAAAATATTTATTTATTTATTTGGCTGCACCAGGTCTCTGTTGTGCCGTGTGGGATCTTTTAGTTGTGGCATACGGGATCTAGTTCCCTAACTAGGGATCAAACCCGGGGCCCCTGCATTGGGAGCACGGAGGCTTAACCACTGGACCACCAGGGAAGTCCCTGAATTTCTCCCTCTTTATCCTGGTCTAGAATTGAGGACACAGGGAATGCCCTTCCCTTTTGCCTGTGTACCTCAGATACCCAGCTATACAGAGGCATGTAATAAATATTTGTTGACTGAGTGGACTGGCAAGTGATAACTAAAAGCCTAGAAAGGATATCCCAAACAAGGAAAAATAATTAGCAATATCTGTTCATTCAATTCAGTTTATTAAATGGGTATTAGGCAGA
The DNA here is from genome assembly GCF_000442215.2 of Lipotes vexillifer. Classification (NCBI taxonomy): domain Eukaryota; kingdom Metazoa; phylum Chordata; class Mammalia; order Artiodactyla; family Lipotidae; genus Lipotes; species Lipotes vexillifer. The sequence continues at coordinate 3,644,726 of NW_006791822.1, read as the reverse complement.
AAGGCACTGCACAGACACTACCCTCAAGAAGTATACTGCCTCAGGACATGGACAATATGAGTACAGATGAGACAGCATCGAGAAGACCCTGCAGGGGTTCAGGTGGAAGGGCTGCTTGTTCACCAGTGGGGGTAATTAGAGAATCTCTTCTGAAGAAGTTGGTAGCTGAAGAGGGCCAAGATGATGGATGGGATTTCAGAAGTCAGACACGGGGGGAAGTGCAGTTCAGGCAAAACAAACAGTATGAACAAAAACATAGAAGCACAAAGCTGTATGTATTGGGGAAACAGTATGGCAGTCTAATTTTTCTGGAATAAAGGATGTGAGATGGTAAAAGATTCAGAACAGGCTGGGTCCCTATTAGGAAATTTAGTTGCATCTTTTGCCAAATGTTCATCATTTATCCACATGAAATATGCTCCTAATTCTTCCACAGTGTTAGTGGCGTCAATAAATGGTATTTAGACATTCATATTTATATTCAAATATCACACTTGAGGAGGGATTTAGAATAGTGCACATTTGCATCTACTCATATACTAATACTTGTAATATAGTTTTCTTACATAAGTCAACTAACACTTGTAATTTGTAAAAGGATAAAAGACAGGTTTAATAAACATAACTGGGCTTCCCTGGTGGCGCAGTGGTTGAGAGTCCGCCTGCCGATGCAGGGGACACGGGTTCGTGCCCTGGTCCGGGAGGATCCCACATGCCGCGGAGCAGCTGGGCCCGTGAGCCATGGCCCCTGAGCCTGCGCGTCTAGAGCCTGTGCTCCGCAATGGGAGAGGCCACAACAGTGAGAGGCCCGCGTACCACAAAAAAAATAATAATAAAAAATAACTGGTCTCAATATTGTATATTAGCTTCTTATAATGACTGATCACTGAATTATGCTAATAAACTTAAATTTGCGTGTTATGATGTTTATTTTTCCTTTAAGAAGCTTGGAAAATATAGAAAAAAATGATGGAAAAATTGTATAAATTTCTTAAATTATTATATTCTCCTCTACCTCCCCTCCCCCCATCTCCATGGTAAGCTTGGAGAAAACAGAAAAACAAAATTTTTTAAGAGGAAATTTAAAATCACCTACAACCTAGAAACATTGTCGCATATTACCTTACATTTTTTTTAAGGTCATGTTTTACTTTAAAACATATAGTTTTTCCACTGGTTGTATAAGTAATTGTGAAAATATAGAGAAGCTCAAAGACAAAATTTAGTCAACATCTCACATCTTCCCAACAAATACACACACACAACAAAAGCATTTGAAAAAGATTTCAGTGAAGTAATTGACTCACATTTAGCTTATGGATAAATAAAACTCCCAGACGTTTCATTTAGATTGCTATTTCCTATGTCCAGTACTCACACACGATATTCTACTTTGTAAGCGTTGGAAAAGTACTAGATGCCAAGATGCCAAATGTATATTCCAAACTAAAAGAATGTATTAAAAGTCTACCGCTATGCCTTAAGATGGACTCCATGTTTGCTGAGCTATTTGCTTTCACATTCTCATTTAATTTACCATAAAAGCATCTTTTTTCACTCTCACTTCTAATTTATCTCAACCTTCTATGTTTTATATATGCTTACAACCGACCTTAAATTTATCTTTGCAACCAGAGAATAAACAAGTGGACAGATCACAGAGAGTAGAACTAGGTTTTTTTTTAAGTAGATAGACATCCTGGAAAAAAGAGATTGTTTTCAAGATTTTACTTACTTCACTACTTGAAAAATGTTAAACATATTTTATCAATTGGGTTGAACACAGAATGCAAGCAATATCTACAAAACACAGTGCACTGTTTAGCCCAATTCACAGCATCCCTGATGTAGCAATGTGTAAACACGTATTTGCCTAAAGTAGCATTACCCAAAGGTGGAGAGGCAAAGGAAGAAAAGGAAAAACTTATAAGACATCAAGATGTAACATGCAAAAAAAAGATGTAACATGCACCTTGCCTACCCACAGAAGGATTGTAGCTCTCTAAGCACACACCTGTACCATATCATGTACCATTTCCACTGGTTCTTCCAGCCAATTCACAGGAATGACCCGAAATTGGGTCTCTGTATGTTTTGCAGTGGAAACTTTTCAATTCCTCCCCTGATACTTGCACTCAAACAGAAACCACTGCCCTGCGCTGGCTGCTGGCATTCTAAGACCTGGGACATCTGGTCAGGCTGCTGTCTCCAAGGAAAATGTAAAAGGGATACTGTGACCGTGTGGTGGCCTCAGGTTGTGGTCACACATTAAAACAACCATGGACCCCAGAAAACCCATCCGCCATTGTGAAAGGCAGCTATTCCCTCCTCTGCTTCCTTTCTCATGAACATATGCATACTTGTATACTGAAACCATACCCTAATCACCTCATGCCTAGTATATGGTGCTTAGAAGGAGCCCTTATCCAAGGAAGCAATTTGTTTTATGAAATGTGCCATCTACAACTCAGAAGAGAACACTGGTACCATGATTCTATTCCATTCTATAAAGTGAGAATATTTTGTTGTAATTGCTGTATTTTATGTTTGGTTTCAAGATGATTTTTAACTTGATTCCATCACATTTTTCCATTACTAAAATAAGTGTTTTCATATACAGTATATAATATTTCTGTAAGCAAATTAGATAAAACAGAAAATACGTAAAAAGTGAGGTCAAATGGAAATCCAGTTGTTAGATGAAATCCTATTGAAGACTATTTAATTAGACTGGAGATAGACTATGATGATTCCACTTAGGTCTGTATTTAAACTCTTTTAGGAAATGATTTAACTGAGACACTTTTATCATCTGGAATCAGGCTGAAACCACAATAACAGTAAAGCAAGAGAATAAATATTTTGTTTTACCATGGGAAAAGCTACACGTGACAGCAGCTGCCATCTTCTGAGGACATGTCCCACCCTGCCAGATGTCTTTTTCACAAAGCAGTATATTTTCTTCATCTCCTCGGCAACGGACATTGCTCCAATAAATGGGAATAAGGCCCAGTCCAGAAAATGGGGTTTGTCTTGCTACTCCTTTACCTCTGTAAGTACAATGATAAGGTTAGGTATATCAAATGTAGGCTAATTTTTATCAAAGCACTAGAACTTTTAAAAATGGAAGAAATCAATAAAGGCAGATATGGAAGAAAAAGAAAAACATAATGCATTATGTAAATTTCAAGCAAATCAAAATATCAGCTCAGAACTTGGATTGATTTCCTACGGTAATCTTTTAAGTTAATCTTGAATAACTAATGGTAGGCATGTGCCTTTACTATCTATGGCTGATTTTAGAAGAAAATGGGCAAACACTACAGATATAAATAAAAAGGGAGTTTGGGTGGCTTTGTGGAAGCAGTGTGTCATGTGGCCCAGTGGGACTTGGATTCTAGTCTGAACTCAGCTGCAAATCACTCTAAAGCCTCTCTAAGCTCCACCTTCTGATATGTAAAAGAAGTCTGGATGCTTGAAGAGTCTTTCCTACTCCAATATTTCAGGCTCTCATTTTCAAAACGATTATTATTACCATGTCTAAGCAAGATAATATCAAGAGAGGCAATCCATTCATATTTTTTTAACTTTATATATAGTATTTGCTAGCAAGACTTTGAAACCAATTAATAAGATAATAACTCATATAATCTACATATTTTTAACTGTGATATGTACAAAACTGGTATTACACTTTTAAAAGATTAAATGCTTATCCGAATAACATGATAATCTCTAGAACTGTCTTCATGCAACAGCTTCCATTAACCAAAGAGTAAATATTTGGGGTTTATCTAAAATATGAATGTGTCTTAACAGCAATAAAGCTGGGTTGCCCTGCTCTTATTGTGCAATCCTTTTTTATTAATGGACTACTAAGAGATGATAGAAGGAATCAGATCAGCTTACCTGAAGTTTATGTTTGCAGAAAGATAGTT
>NW_006791822.1:3609139-3640778 GCF_000442215.2 Lipotes vexillifer | reverse complement strand
GATAGTTTACCCTCTTTCATCAATCAAGAGACTAGTAACCTACCACTGTAATTCACATCTCCATTGCAGTGTTCTTGTTTTCTTTATTTTTTTTTAATTTTCAATGGAGTATAGTTGATTTACAATGTTGTGTTAGTTTCTGCTGTACAGCAGAGTGAATCAGTTGTATATATAAATATATCCACTATTTTTTAGATTCTTTTCCCATATAGGTCATTACAGAGTATTGAGTAGAGTTCCCTGTGCTAAACAAGGTCCTTATTAGTTACCTATTTTATATATAGTAGTGTGTATATGTCCATCCCAATCTCTCAATTTATCCCTCCCCCCTTTACCCCCTGGTAACCATAAGATTGTTTTCTACATCTGTAAGTCTATTTGTTTTGTATTGTAAATAAGTTCATTTGCACCTTTTTTTGTTTTATGTCAGAATCTCATAGAAAATGTTATTCTTCCCTGATTTTCAGGGGTAATAAAAGCACAGGTAGAAATGTACGTAAAGGAAGATACTAACACCAGCCTATAAATTTGTTACATCTCCAGGCCCTCAAAAGAAACAGCAGCAAGTCAACATTCTTCATGACTTGCCCACCTGCCAGTGACTGTTTGCCAGACAAAATACTCATTGATAAAATCAGTAATTAACATCCTAAACACCATTAACACTTTGTAGTCTCTCCCCTTCTTCCTTCTTTTATCCTGATTTATTCCAACACTAATTTTTTAAGATTAGTTAACTAATTAAGTACGTTAACCCTATTTGTTACGCTAATAGCATCGCAAGTCTGAACAAAACTTAAGCCCTCAAGGTTTGCCTTTACTAAATACTCATTCCCCAGCTTCCTAGTGGGAAGACAGGAAGCTGGAAAATTAAAATTCTTACTGGGACTTCCCTAATGGCGTAGTGGTTAAGAATCCGCCTGCCAATGCAGGGGACATGGGTTCGAGCCCTGGTCCGGGAAAATCCCACATGCCGCAAAGCAAATAAGCCCGTGCGCCACAACTACTGAGCCTGTGCTCTAGAGTCCGCGAGCCACAACTGAGCCCGTGTGCCACAACTACTGAATCCCGCAAGCCTAGAGCCCATGCTCTACAACAAGAGAAGCCACCACAATGAGAAGCCTGTGCACCACAACTAAGAGTAGCCCCCGTTTGCTGCAACTAGAGAAAAGCCCGCGTGCATCAACGAAGACCCAATGCAGCCAAAAATAAATAATTAATTAATTTAATTTAATTCTTACTGATTTGACTGGAGTTGACTAACCTTTTCATTTGTGTCATCACATTAGATATTACCACTCACTGATTATTAATCCAAAATATTTGCAAATTGAAAACTTTTCTTTCAGTTCTTTTAACCTTCATAACAAGATCTTTTCCATGCTTTCTAAAGATCTCTGGTGATAAAGACCAAGAAAAATATAAGGCATGTATACTTAGAAAAAATAAATGAGACACAAAAAGAGAACAATAAGAATAACAACAAAAACCAAAAACGTTTGTTCCAAAATGTAACCTTCTGCCCCTGGGAAACCCCTTGAAACAAGGCATAAAGGTGCAGGGCCTGGTGGGCGTCAGCATACACCAATCTATTTTAAGTGCGCCTACAGTCGTGGAAGGGCCAGCAGCTTCTCAGAGGACAGTGGATGCTGCCAGAGCTGAGCGAAGCTGCCATCTATTACAGGACCTCCTTGGCACAGAAACCTATGTCCCAGGATATCACCCCTTACCCAGCATGGGATGAAAGCACGAGTGAACCTCACCTCCTTCACATACACACAAATGGAATTTGTGGGTGGCTCAAGGTAGAAAGTTAAAAGCAAATGACAGCAACCTCAGGCTGCACAGGCTGCTGAGAAAGTAAAACTCTTAGAACCAAATTCCTTGCTTCCTAGCACTGAACAATTATTTTGTTAAAGTCAAAGACCAAAAGCTGCTTTGAACTTTGGACCACTTAGCATTTGCCCATTTCCTAGTCAGTAGGGCTAGTAACAAGTGAAGTACATTTGTATGTAAAAGAACTCACTCCTTCCATTTGGGGCCCTTTCTTTACATCTCTTCTGAGAAAAATAAGAGTGAGGAAAGTGAGAATGAGGAAGGAAGATGTAACCTCTCCACAGTAACGATGGGTGCCCAGCATTCCTCTCAGATATCATCAGACAGATTTGGTCAAGGATGGGCGAACTCACCCCAGCTGCAGCTGGTGACAAACAACCGACGCATCAGAGTCATCCCAGTGGCTGCTACAGACTGTGCCCCAAACTCCATTTGCATATACTTCCACTGTGCCTTCAAACTCGTTTTTGCCACCATGAAGTCGGACTGACCCTAAAGTGGAAAAGAATCCCCAAATCCTTTAATAGCAAATAATCATTTGAACATACTGAACGTACTGATAACATGATTTTTCCACTGAAGTGGTGAGAGATCCAGTCTCTCACTGTTCACAGCATGTGCTTCTTTCTTTAAATGAGGATTTAGCAGGCTCTTTTTTTGTTTTTGGTAATTAACATCCTGATGTCAATGCTAATGATACTTTCTTTTATCTAGGCAAACAAAGTCCAATTATGATTTTCAAAGGGAAAAACTGGAAGACTATGACTAATGGCTGATAATTGCATCCCAAGTATTAGATCACATCACATATTAAGTTCTTATCATTTATGGATCACTTTCCATCTTCACATGAGGTCACAGATTAAAAAAAACAGAGAAACTAAATTCAATGTTCTGTTTATAAATTACCTGTTATTGGCTGTTATATCTTCCTTCTATCTGATTTGTTCTTCCACTAAAGAAGAATAAAATGCTTTTCCCCTTTTAGCCTCCAGCACTAGTCGTGACAAGTCTAAAGATTATGTCTATAAGTTCAGAAAGGTGTTAAGTGTTGAAAACATTGCCTAAAGTTAGTCTTAGGGAAACTGCCGCTAAGTAGAGTAGTTTGGTGTAACTGAATGGCCCTGGAACTTCACTTCCCCTTACATACCATCCCACTCAGCTGCTCCACAGTCCACGATTTGAGTCATTCTTTTCAGTCTTAAAAGAGACAAAATTTAAATTCAAGCACCCCTCGGGAAAATAATATTTTAAGTCTTATCCCTTAAGTGTGGATCAAAGTGGTTACTAGACTTATCGTGGTGATCATTTCATAACGTATGCAAATATCCAATCACTATGCAGTACATATGAAACTAACATAATATCATACATCAAATATATTTCAGTTTTTTTAAAGAAGTGTGGATCAAAGGCCTACATTTCTTTTCTCATTGTCATTGGTTTTCAGAGTGGGTACTGACTGACGGGCAGCAATTGGGACACTTGCAGAAATAGAATCAAACTCAGACAACTTAAAAATTTCATAAAATTCTGTGAAAAGTCGCTTAGGATGGCCTTTTTTCATAGGTAAAGAAATTAAGAAATTAAATTCTACCAAAATTTTCTGGCATGTTTTGCATATTTCAAAGTCATTATGGATGGCTTTATAATGATTTTCCAAAAACATTAGATTAACAAATCGTCCATACATTTCATTTGCACTAGCCTAGTCATCTACCATTATTACTTTCCACATAATCATCCTTAAAAAAATGTAACTATTTAAGAGAAACATATCCTATTTCTCATGACAAAGTGTCAATTTTGTATCAAAATTGTCAAACAGAAGTGTCAAACAAAAGGCAATAATAAATGGAGGCAAACACAGCACTACCAAATCCTGATTATTCAGGAGAGAACATGGGTGTGGGTCGTTCATATGGCAGGTAATCTAAAAATAATTCATATATTCTAAACTTCTTTAATTCGACCAAGCAAGAGGAAGCCCTGTCTAGCTCGGTGAAAACTGAACTGCAGAATATTTTTAAAGAAATATGTCTGAAGAGTTTAACGAACTTTAATGATTTTTTTTTTTTGGAGTAAGCGGGCCTCTCACTGCTGTGGCCTCTCCCATTGCGGAGCACAGGCTCTGGACACGCAGGCTCCGCGGCCATGGCTCACGGGCCCAGCCGCTCCACGGCATGTGGGATCTTCCCGGACTGGGGCACGAACCCGTGTGCCCTGCATCGGCAGGCGGACTCTCAACCACTGCGCCACCAGGGAAGCCCTTTAATGATTTTTTAAAATCACAAAATGTCTTCTATAGAGACCCACATAATATTATGCACAGTACAAATGCCAGCAGTTTATTTCAAAGAATTCATTTGTTCACCTGAAACAAATGTTTATTTGAAATGATATTTAATCTATTATCTGTTTATTAATTTCCCACCACCACCACCGAATTATTCACGTGAAAGCAGTTGAAGAAATTTCTAGTAATGAAAACAAACTGGAACTCTACTTATACATGTTAAGTAATCATAATAAAATGTAAAATATTGCTTAAATCACTAAAAAACTATCAAGAAGAAATGATGCATGCATATCATCTAAATGATTAAGGCATCTACAAATGAGAACGCAAAGACTCTGCATAAAGTATAATTGTTACCATAACACCATTATAATGAAAATGATAACACTGGAAATAATTTCCAGGTCAACTATCAGTTCCACCATCATTTCTCAGATGCTCGCAACATGCTGTGAAAGCCTGGATTCATTTAGCTGCATCTGCTATAAGGCAAGAAAGGTGGAATGCTCATCCAATTTTCCTTTAACAAATGAAGACAAATATTTGCAATTCTGGAAAGGCAATTTGCATGTCAATGACTAATTAATTCTCTATCAGAATCCATTCCCAACACCAACATCCCCAAGGCACCCACCTTCCTAGCCGCGCCCCTCCACACAGTTTATCCTTTCCTTAAGGCCATAAAAATTTCCAAAATATTCTGAGTAATCATCTACCTTGAACTCAAAGTGAGTATTTCTTACTGGTATGTAATTCTGTGATGTTCACAATTCTTCTAATAATTTTTTGAAAGAGATTTTTTAAAAAATTCAGCTTAATAATATGCCTAAAATAATAAAAGCATGAACACACAATTCACACTATGCACATTTAAGACAGGCAGTAGTTTTTGTTTGGTTTTGGTTTTACTCTGTTCTTGCTTCATTGACTCTCTTAGAATGGTTGAGATGGTTGAATTGTAATTCATTTCCCTTCATTTATGGATGTGTAAGCTATGGACCCAATCAACTGAGCAGTTGCAGAGCCATGACCTCCTAGATTCCCACCCTTGCTATGGTCCCCTTGTCTCTCAATCTGAGCAAAGACCCTGTGATGTAATAAGCACCTTTCAATACTTCAGCTACCAGTTTATGCATTCTGACATGTTGGGTTTCACCATTCTATTTGAAGCATTACAACTAATCTACCAAACATTACATGGGGATAAACAAGCCAGGCAGAAGCATAAGACAGCCTGAAGAGTTTCTCTACACTGCACAACAGGAGAGAAGTGGCTTTCTGGTGATCTACACTTGAGGCTGATCCTCCAGTGGAGGCTGATTTGTCCCATCGGCTGTACAAATTTGTAGGAGAACTATATATTTGCACAAATTTATAGGTGCACAATTACAAGAGGAAATACCCTTAGCTCAATGGAAAAAATAAAAATAAAAACAGAGAGAGAATGAAACAATAAAGCAATCCACAAAGCTCATAGCCTGGTAAATTCATTTCAATTGCTACCTTACTAATCATAAAGTTCTTCAGATAAATTCTAGACCAATTCTTTGGCGATATTGCTCCACTGTCACGGTCTCTTATTATCAAAAATTGATCGGTCTGTCCTCCTTCGCTCACACTCTCCTACTCCAGTCCAGGACTTTGCGATGTCCCTCATAGTCTCCGCTAATGCCTCTGGGCCACACCCCAGTGAATCCAGGGCTGCAGTCTTAAAGTCTCTCATGTGCCAATTTGATGGAAAATATTCTAAATATTCCTGTTTTTAAAATGTGGTAATAACAATAATTTAAAAGTTGAAGTCTCAAACAGAGGTTTTAAGTCAACTATAATAAGCGTTGCAAATTTATAGTCTAAACCAGTAACAGAAGAAAGTCTGGAACTATGAAGCTATGCATGATGGCACGCCATGGAGAGAAGCCCCGGAGTTCATGAAATGAATTGTTGCAAAAAACAACGACAACAACAAAAACCAGTCAGCTGCTACCTAAAGGCAAAATGTGCCAGTGCACAACAATGGTAAGAATTCTACTACCTTAATTCCCTGCCAAAAATGTTGAGCTTACTGTCATTTTAGTTTACTATTATTTTTCTTCTATGTAAATGTATCTCCAGTTTTATAAAGGAAAAGAAACATAAAAGATTTTTGTTACAGAAATTTGCTTTGTGGACAACTTTGCTAAAAAACAGGAATTCCTAAAACAAAGAGACATTCCCTAGGGGCTCTCTTTAACCATGTTATCGGCCCCTCTCTTCTAGAGAAAGACAGCTAACTAGATTAAAATTGACTTCACAAGTCTCATTGGTTTTATAGTTTTTAAGGCTATTGTGATGGGCTGAATACTATTCCCCCCAAAGATGTGGAAGTACCGACTTCCAGTGCCTATGAATACCCATGACTTTACTTGGAAATAGGGTCTTTGCAGATGATCAAGATAAGAAGAGATCTTTAGGGAGGGCTCTAATCCAACATGACTATATTCTCATAAAAAGTAGAAATCTGAACAGAGACACATATAGGGAGTACGCCATCTGAAGGTTGCAGCTAACTTCCACAAGCCAAGGAACTATCAGAAGCTAGGAGACAGCACTGGAACAGATCCTTCTCTAGTGCCTTGAGAGGAAGCATGGCTCTGCTGACACTGACCTTGGACTTCTAGTCTCCAGAACTGTGAAATAATAAGTTTCTTTGTTTAAGCCACTCAGTTTGTGGTACTCATTAGGGCAGCCCTTGCAAACTAATAGAGCCATTATGGTATTACCCCTCCTTGGACAGCTGGCAAAACCTCCCTTCTCATACTCCATATTTCAAGGAGGCCTAAAAGAAATATTAGGAAAGAAACCAAATAGGTCAGCTATCTTTGTTCTCTAAATCCAGCTCATTCCAAAATAAACCAAATGAAAAGAGATGCCTATTTAGTTAACTCCTTAAAATATATTTATAGAATAGCACTCACTTGAAGACAAAGAAAAACAGCAAAAACAAAGATCCATCCCAGTAGTGTTTTCTGAATAGAATTAATAATAAGCATTTTTAAAATCGTTTAAAATCACAGTTTGATAAATGAATAAAAAAATTAATGTTATCACACAGATCCTTTCTCATCTATTACTGAACTTGAGAGAGGCACAAAGTAATTAATTTTAGTCATTTTTATTGTTCTGGTGGAATCAGAAAGAATCCATGCTGGTGACATCAAGCTATTGTTCAGATCCTTGACAAAAAGTATACTGGAAGCTGAAAATGATGCAGAAATTTCAGTTTATGAACTGTTTAAAAGAATAGAAAAAAGCCCATTACATGTTGAACAATTTAGTACACATATTTGACAATGAAACATAATCTTTTGTCTTATACCAAAGGCAACACTGGAAAAATATACTAAATGATCATTTCCTATCTTAATTATAAAATACAGACAAAAAATCACACTCCCTAAAAACAACTGAATTGGGCAGCAGTTAGCTGAATTTTTCAAGTACAGTAGGGGGGGTTACATTAATTTTGATGGTTTTTTTTCCCTACACCTTATTTGATGGTACTGAGGTACTCTGTTTTGTCTATGATTACATTTACCCATAACTGAAACCAGTTTAGCATTGTGAAATAGATTTTATTCAAATCATGACATGTCAAAATGAAATCAAATCATCTTTTAACGTATGAAGCATTCCCCTGAACTATTACCCACTGAACTATATTTGCCTCCATTAGTTCACATCTATAATTCATATTAATTGTTCATTTATTATTCATGTAGATACCTTTAGTACTGAGAAAAAATAGGAACTGGTCTGGTTCAAAATGAGAGCATATCCTCTGTAAGCAATTCTACCCATTTACAGTGGGCTTATTAGAAATTTATAAATCTTATCGATTATTTGTGGGTTTAAAACGTTATATAATATTATATAAAAGAAGACTCTATGCAAGGTTAAGTTATGGTACACTAACAATACATGCATTTAAATAACTGAAGCAGAAAATTCCACAAATTGTTTGTCTCTGAACTATCCACACATAAACACATGGTATGGGTATTACCATTTTATTGTACAACTCTGAATGATGAAATTGAACTACACTTAATAGTAATCATAGCTGTCTCCCGAAGTACATATCACAGGAAAGGTAATAAAAATGCTTAGTACTCTCCTGACATCTCAATCAGAGAGTGGCCGTCCTCAACTAGAGGACACAGGTGATTTCTTATTCATCTTTGTAAATTCCGCCCCTAGTGTGAACTCAGTAAATGTTTAATGAAATCTACTCTTGCCTTTCTACAAGAATCAGCATTTCTCAGTCTTTGTGCCTCTCTGGTGATCCTTATAAAAAGCATGAAGCTGAATGTGCATACATGGCTTCTTGCAGGCAAATCTCATTTACTTTAGTGTTTTGCAAACAATAAAATTTTTATTAATATTGTTGTGCTAATTTTCAGGAAGAGGAAGAAGAGGTGAGAGGAGGTGACTGCTCTGGAAAAGTTAGATGCAAAGGAGGCAAAAATCAACATTTCCTGATTTTCTAACAACAGCGTGTCAACCATGTAGAAAGCAGTCTACAATTGTTCATATAGTGCACAACTAAACTCTCGTCTGCTATGCAGACTAAAGGGACAGGCTTCAGAGGACATCCTTCTTTACAGGCTAATTCAAGGGGGAAAAAGTTTAAAAATTAGAATTAAACACTGTTTACCTAACAACTGAACCAACTTCCATATTCTTAACAATGGAATTATTCATTTCAGACATAAATTGCTAGAGCTGCAAATAGCATCTTAAAACAAGTAAATATGCTCTACCAATTAAATCAATGTCTAAATGTTATTCATCTACATGCGGCAAAAAAAATGCGTGAAGCATTTCACGGTGTAATTTTTTACATTACTTATAACTATTTTCTAACTGCATTAAGTTTCCCCAATGCAGGTTTTCCCCGGTATCCAAAAGTAGAATTTTCCTATGAAACCTTTTGTAAGCCAAAATGGCATAAAGCCAAGAAGCAACTAACCTTAGGACATATCTTGCGAAGAGATGCACAAAATAAATTGAGAAAAAGCACAGATGCTCACAGACACAGCTCAAAGCCTGACAGCAGCCTGCTGCTGAGATACTTACTGAGCATAGTTCCTGGAGAAGGAGCTTAGGGGCGCCACTCTCACTGCTCTGGGTGTGCGCTGCCTCTATAATGGCTCATGCAAAACAAACACTGAACGTTCTTTTCAATTTTCACCTTTCACCTTTTGCTCTTTCATAAGAGCAAAAATTCTCTTCGGATTTCTTTTCTAGCAGAAACAGGTACTAATGTAGGTCTTCTGTAAAAGTGAAGTGGCATAAAGCAAACTTTCACAAAGTGGGGGATACCTGTATAAGGATTGTATGGTCAGGCCACCCAAGACGGCAGCTCTCCTGCTCTCTGTACATCCCCTGCTCAACCAGTCCCTGCTTCACCTACACCCTACTCACGTGACTGATCTTCCCTCTTAATCATAGAGCCTAACAGTAAACGCCTACACACTTGCCTCAGCTCCAGCTAGAGACTGTTTTAATTTTTAGATCAGAACATCTCCACTATGATAGCTTATCAAAGGGATGGTGAGGGGTGTGCTCCCCTGCTGGTTTCCCTGGTAACCAATGAGCCAACCTGATGTCAATTCCCTCTGTAACTGGTAACCTCCCTCTCTACCCCCTCATCCCCCACCTTCACCCCTACTCCTCCCACCCACCAGCCCCCTATACACACACACACACACACACACAACACACATACACACACCTGTACCAAAGACTGCTGCCATGTCCTGCCCACCCCCTGCTGCACATGGTGGGATGTTGCTCCAGGTCCTTACTTAAGAGATGTAAGATTCCCCATCCATTAAACCACTGATGTCTCTGTCGCTGACTCTGGGCTCTTTCTTCGGTCAGGAGGCTGGGCAAGTACAGGGCTTGCAGGCCTGAGGGGTGCAGGCCAACAAGGACAAACCTCAACCACACTTCTTGGCAGACTCTGTTGGTTCTCCTCAAAAACTCCCTGCTTCTCCCTGCCAGTACTGTCCCCAAGTGTTCAGAGGTCAATCCTGACTAATCTAGGCAAGTATGGTAATTGCATTTTCCTTCCCAGATAGTGCCAGGAAGGTCTGGCCAGTGAAATACGGGGGGAGGTCTGGTGGGGGGAATTCTGGGAAGGTGTCCTTGCATTTTCAATGGGACATACATGAAGGGGGGGCTCTATCTTTCTTCTTCAAGTTGCTCTATCTTGATATGAAATCTGGAATAACCATTAGCCTAAGGATAAAAGCCACACTTTGAAAATAAAGGAATCAAGAGTAGCAGAGAAATAGAGCTGTACCATGTTGGAGCCTGACTTCTTGTAATATGAACAACAAATCTTATTTCTTCAGTCATTTTGAATTGGGTTTTCTATTCTTTGCCACCAAAACCACCTTAATTCGTATTATCATGTTTCCTTAGTTCGTAATTATCATGTTTCCTCTTCCAAACTTTTCACAGCCATCCTTGTTTTCAGTTAGTCATAATGTATATAAATTTTGTATCCATATTTTCCACTTAACATTATTGTGAGCATTTTTCCATTTTTTATGGACAATCTTTGTGATGATCACTTTAGGAGCTGCAGAGTATCCATCGAATAAAGAGATCTCTGAGTAATACCTTATTGTTAGATATTTAGGTTTGCCTTCAGTTATAAACCAAATTACTTTTGCAAAGGTTTCCTTCACACACACACACACACACACACACACACACACACACACACACACCAAGGACTGCACATATATGCAGAGAGAGTATTTGTGAGTCCAGGATAATCACTCATAAAAGGCAGTAGTAAGTGGATATCTAATTTTCTTCTTAAAAAAAAAAAAATTCACACTAGTAAAAAGTCAGATAATGCCCCAAATCAAAGTATTTTATATCTGCCTTAGCCTGAAAAGCAGAGTGAGCTCAATATTTAAAATCCAGCCAGGAAATGCATCAAATCTCTTATTGCTAATAAATGTTTTTCAGCGCCTGCTACGTAGAATCAAGATGCAGCATTTAAAAAGTTTAAAAAGGGACTGCTTTCTACCAACTTTTTAAATTAACCTTCACTTCAAACACCAGATGGACTTCAAAGAGTACAGCCTGTAACATCCCACAGGTCCGCTATCTCTATCTGAATCAGGAGATTTGGGTGAATTAATCTGCATGACATGACAAAAAGTCAGATCTATGAATCACTCTTTCTGGTAAAATTGAAACCATTCATCTCAGATTGGGACTTGAACCCACGTGCTGGGACTCAAACCCAGCCAAAACCCAGACTGGGACTTGAACCCATGGTCTTTTAATTGATATCACACAGCTCAGGTTCTTGACATCTAGTCGCAGAAAGAATTCAGTGAGAGACAAAGTAATAGATAAGAAGTGGATTTATTTAGAAACACATTCCACAGATAGACTGTGGGCCATCTCAGAAGGTGAGAAGCCCTGAAATATGGTGTGGTTAGTTTTTATGGGCTGGGTAATTTCATAGTCTAATGAGTGGGAGGATGGGATTTCCAGGAATTGGGCCACTGCCCACTTTTTGATCTTTGATCAGCCTCAGAACTGCCAAGGCATGGGTGGGTGTGTCATTTAGCATGCTAATATATTACAGTGAGCATATAATGAGGCTCAAGGTCCACTGGAAGTCAAATCTTCCGCCATCTTGGACCTAGTTGGTCTACCCAGTTTTTTGTCATGTTCTGTGGCTACGTCATTCTTTTAAAGGTTGTGCCCTGTATGGCTATATCATTCTTTTAAAGGTTGGGCCCTGCCCCTTCCCTCCTGTTTCAAAATCTCAGTCATTAGAGCATTATCGTTTATTATACCTATTTTACCCATCAGTCATCGGTCACCTATGGTTGAGTTCCACTTGGCTGCTTGTAACAAAGAGGAGCTCCTAGCACAGTGCAAGCAAGTTGCCCCACCTGCCACACAAACTGGAGACTGGAAAAGGGATCCCTCTTTCTAGTCAGGAAGCTCCAAATTATTGCAAGGTACTGCTGGGGGGAATCAGTTGCCTGTTAATTCTTCCTATAGAAATGTGAAAATAATCTGGCTCACATTCATTAATAATCATATTCTGGTGAACTAAGTTGTTATTATCCCACACTGGTCAAACAAAACCATTTTCTAAAACCACACAAAAAGTTACCATAGGCCTGCCTTATGCTTGATCCTAAATCTAGCGGGATTAAGTCACAGAATGGTAGACTCAGCTGACATGATCACCCACCGCTACACAGCTTAGGTGGGTTCTGATGCCCTCCCATGGTTTTCCCAGACTGTGACAAAGGGTCTTCAGCCTCCAAATCACCTTGACTGCTCATTAGAAATGCACATTCCTGAGCCGAATTCCTTAGCTTAGTTAATCAGGATCTCTGAAGGCTAGAGCCCAGGTATCTGCATTTGAATAAGCCCCCACGTGATTCTAATGCCCATTGTAAGAACTAACCCCCAGGGCTGATTCCGGGTGAATCCCCCAAATGATTCTTTATTACTAATTTGCAAGTTTCACACAACCAGGGCCCAGGCATAATCTTTCTTGTTCTCAGATATTTGAGCCACTGGAGTGTCCACGCCCTGCCCCGGCTCACCTGATATCCCCCTGCCACCCCTTCAACTCGGTTTCAACCAACTCTCCACCTCAGGGGCACCAACTTCCTCATTACTCTCGATGCAAACAGGTACATGACTCTAGCCTCCAGTTTTTTGTTTTTTTTTTTTTTTTTTTTTTACGCGCAGGTCTCTTGCCCCCCGTTTTTTTTTTTTTTTTTTTTTTTTTTTTGCGGTACGCGGGCCTCTCACCGCTGTGACCTCTTCCGTTGCGGAGCACAGGTTCCGGACGCGCAGGCCCAGCGGCCATGGCTCACGGGCCCAGCCGCTCCGCGGCATATGGGATCTTTCCGGACCGGGACACGAACCCGTGTGCCCTGCATCGGCAGGCGGACTCTCAACCACTGCGCCACCAGGGAAGCCCCAGTTTATTTTTTAAAGGAGGGATTTCATTACAATTAATTTTCTTTCCTTTTGTCCTTTTTTTGTTTTGTTTTGTTAAAAATAAGAAAGAAAGAAAAAAGAAAACCCTGGAAATTCTCAAGTCAGAAGAGACTGGAAATCATGTACATTGGACCAAACATAATTTCCTTTCTCTTTCTTTTTAAACTAGTCTTTAAACTACAAGAATAGGATCATTAGACAGTACAGATATTTCTACATGTTTATATAATTAAAGAATAAAATGAGCTGTGGAGTGAAATGTGCACTATCTTATAATGTTGCTATAAGAATTAAATGAGGGACTTCCCTGGTGGTCCAGTGGGTGGTCCAGACTTCCTCTGCGCTCCCAATGGCCCGGGTTCGATCCCTGGTCGGGGAACTAGAAACCATGCGCATACTACAACTAAGAAGCCCACATGCCGCAACAACAACAAAAAAAAGATCCCGCATGCCACAATGAAGATCCCGTGTGCCACAACCAAGACTCGGCACAGCCAAATAAATAAATAAATAGTTTTTAAAAAAAAAGAATTAAATGAGAAAACTAATATATAAAATGCTTAGCTCAGCATCCAACAAAGAGTGAATGCTCAATAAATCCTACCTGTTATTATCAGGCCGGGGTGTTTTGGTACATACTCAGTGCTGGGAAAGTCCTTTGAATAAATCTGTTTCAAAGCTGCCTTCCTCCGGATAAGGAAACAAGCTCTGGGGGTTGAGTCTTACTCAACGCTGCATAGCTACTGGAAGAGCCAAAGCGGACACCAGTGTTTTCTAAAGCACAATTCCGTATTCTTTTCACCACCCCATGACAGCTTTGTTCACACTCTTAACTGAACTGTGGAATGAAAAAATTCATAGGTTCAGAATATGCCAGTCATTTTGAAGGTAGGAGTTACATCCAATCAGAATGTGAGGAGTAAATGACAGAATGGGTTAGCAAGACTAAGCCTGTGAGAGTAATTAAATTATTACATAGCCAGCAGATTGCTGTCCTGGTTTTCTTTTTCTTTTTCTTTTTTTTTGTGGGGGTGGGGGGCGGGGAGAGAATTTATCTCCCATCTTGGGTGTTTTCTTTTGTTTCTCTTGTGTTCAACCACTTCACTCCAGGAAGACACACACTATTATGCAGTGTTCAGAGTTCTGTCTAGTGAGAATTGACTATGAACATAAAGGAATCACAAAGAGTGTGCTGCTGTTAGGTTTAAATTTCTTTTCAACACAAGAGCGTGGGGAGAATCAATGAACAAGCTACTCTCCTCATTTGGAATATAAAGTGAAAAGAATTATGTGTCAGAAAGAGAACAATAGATCTAGTGTTTTAACTCTGAAATACATTTATTTATGTCTATGTATATACAATAGGAAATATGAAATATAATAATAGAAAGATGAAAAAACGGTCAGTGTTTGCTAAACATGAGATTTTACTACAAATAATCTCTTACAGTAAATAGTGAAACAATGAATGCTAGGGCTCTCTGCTTGATATCACCTCAAATTTTTTACAGCCACATTGGCATTCTGTCTGTGAAACACAAGTATAGAGATGACTTCATTCTCTAGGATAAAGGATAATTGATCTTAACCTTCCTATCACTTTCCTTTAACTCAAAGCACTAATGCAATTGAAGGTACAGATAAATAAAAATTTCTGAAGGGAAAGAATGGCCCTGTGAAAGTTAACCTCCAAATTACCTCCAAAAGGTACAAAGTACAACATATCTCAGAATCACAATTAGTGAAACCGCTGCCCCACAGCTTGGATGGAGAGCTGCCAAAAAAAAAAAGAATTTTTAAAGAAAATCCAAACTTTGAAGGACATGTAAGGTTTTTTTTTCCACAACTATTAGAGAAAAAAAAAAGCCCTAATGTTAAACAAAACACCAACTCAAAACAAAGCACTGTTCAAAGGCCGATTATTCACTTACATTAAATCTATTAATGTGATGCTTTTATTACCACAAAACAAAAACATCTTACCAACTTTATCTCTTTACCAATTAATCCCGATTTTCCACAAACAACATACACAGCTAAATACTGGCGCTCTTGAAAACCGCACTTGACTATATCAAGTTGCTTCTTCCCTAAGATAGTTACTATTCCGATCTCTTTTCCCTTTCTTTTTTCTTCACTCACTGATGATATTTATCACACTGTGCCCCAGAGCATGAACATCATTTTCACAAGCTGTATTTTGGCTGGGAAATTTTGCCAAACTTTTTCAAATATATGTCAACGGTGGGAGTAAGGTAGAAATTTTACCACGTTTTCCCAAATCGGGTGTGTGTGGGGGAAGGTTATTGATTGTCATATTAGATTTAATATTCCCCTTTCCAAAACAAGTAATTAGAAACTATCGCCTCCTTTGCTCTGCCTCTTCTACATAAATATGGTAACATTCTGAAGGCAAGATGATCCAGAAAACACACATCCTCCCAGCACATGCGCGCGGCCACACACACACACATACACGGCAGAGACCGTGTATCCAGGAACCCAGAGAGCAGCAACTTCCAGAGAAACTAGCACCACAAATAACCTTCACACACGAAGCCCGCCTTGCTAATTCAAAGTCAAGGTACCAAGGTACTTGGATGGTAACTCAGTGGCAGCCCACCATCACACTGAGCGAGGCAAACCCTCAATCGCACCCCCTCTCACTCTCTCTCTTCAAGGAACACCTAACGCCCTCTCCTAGCTAGGGTGCTCCCCGCCAGACCAAGTCGCCGCCGCTGCCCCGAGGCCACTCACCGTGTCTGCAGTCGCAGTAGCCCCAGTCCACCTTGCCGTGCGCGTTCCCATAGAAGCACCAGGGTCTGCCCGTGCCGTCGGGGCTCCGGCAAAAGTTGTGGCTCTGCCCTCGCAGTTGAGCCCAGCCCGCCGGGGGCGACCGCTCGAGGAACGGTGGCACTTCTGCCCAGCGCAGACAAGAGGCGCCGAAGTCCGTCACGTTGACCCAGGGCTCGCCGGCGGGGCAGTCCCCGGCGCGCGGCCCGGGCGTGTGCCGGGCGTGGAGGGCCTGCAGGAGCGGGGTCCGGAGCGCCGCCGGGGGGCGCGGGACGCGCGGCAGAGGCGTCCTCTGTGGACGCTGCCGGGTAGGAAGGTAATAAGGGTACTGGGGACCCAGAGGATAACTGAGGACCGGATCAAAGCTGACCACTCCGGGGAGCGCCCCGAAAATCAGAGCCACCGCGAAGCGGGCGAGCGTCATGGTGCCAGAGCAGCGGCGTTTGCTCCATACTCCCCCTGCTCCGCGGGTTCTGAAGGGTAGGAGAGGAGGGGGCTAGGGCGGGGCTGCGCGTCCCTGGAATCCTCTACTCGAGCCCCCTCCCGTCCCCCGCGCGCGGTCCGCCTTCCCTTCCCCACCTCGCCTCCCGCCGCGGATCCCCGACCATGCCTCTGCTCCTGCGCCTCGGGAGCGATCGCGGGCGGGGAAATCCTGTGCTCCGCGGAGCCCCGGCTGGTGGAGAGGACCCGCCAAGAGAAGACGCGGACCTGGCGGACAGTGGCGGGGCCAGAGCCCCAGGTAGCCTGCAGTGACACGGGCCCGGGAACTCTGCCCCCTGGCTGCCGGCACGGGGCGCGCAGTCTCGCCCCGGAGCCGGACCTCCGCGCGGCCTCTGCCTGGCTCCCGGCTGTCAGCCCGCCCGGCCTAGCCGGACCAGCTGCTGGCACCGCTGCGGCCTCAGTGTGCCCGAGCCAAGCCCAAGGGTGCCAACGAGGGGGACGGTCTTGCCCGCTCCTTGCCAGCAGGCGACCCCCCCAGAGCCCCGGGTCTGGCGGCTGCCAAGCCTGCCACCAGCCCCTGCAGCCGTCTCTCCTTCATCCCCTTGCCGCGCCTCGTTTCCTCTATTCTGAAATCGTTAAAAGTGTGGATGGGTTTACTTGCAACTCTCCCTTGATAAGTCCCGGGGTGAAAGTTATCAAAGCCTACTTGGAATGCTGAAGCCATTTTCCTGAGCTGTGAGCTCCTCAAGGACAAGACCACGTTCCGTTCCGCTTTATATCCCAGTGCTTAACACCGTGGCCAACACTTATTAGGCTCCAGTAAACATTTGCTGAAATTAAATTCCTGAACCGACGCAGGGAAAGCAACTTGAGCCTTTCTACTTCCTGCCACCCACTTTCCACCCGGTGCCCTGAAAAACACCAGTTGTTTGGTTATTATTGGGATTCCGTGAGGCCCTCTTAATACTAAATTTCCTTTCTAACCAGAGAAGACTTCATCCGTCCGGGTCTCCATCCTATCCAAAAAGGCCATCCCTCTAACACCTGCTTCGTTTTTGCCCGGCAAGGGACTTGAGTTAAGCCTACTCTTTCGCCTCTCCAAAGTGGACTCTGCCTGCCGGCAATTTTGTAGCTGTTAGTTCGACCTTAGCAAAGCCCTTTCAACAGCTTCCCGCTGCAAAAAAAAAAAAAAAAAAAAAGTTGGTTTAGAATTTTTTAAAAATCACTGGAGCTGGATGTTTTAGGATTTCCCCTTTCAGTTGTTCCTGACTATGCCACTGAAGTTAAACAAGAAAAAGGAAAGCCGTAAAGAAGGCAATATTTTACTTTCTGGCTTCAGTGCGGGGTAGATCTACTGCCCCATAGTATATACTGCACTCTGAAGAAAATTTGAGCATGACTTAAACAATTATTGTAAAAACCTAGATTTCAGTTAGAAACTGAATTAATTTCCTTCCCCCAGTTCAAATAATAATCTACCTTAGTTTAACCTTTTCTAATCATCTGTTTTTTTTTTTTAATTTTGTGCACTCCTATTAATGAAATATTTAACTTCAGAGAGAAGTGGGCAAGTGAATGATATTAGGAATCCAGGAATGTATTTATCAAATCTTTATTCAAGATGTTTTTACCCACTATTTCTTTTTCTTTTTCTTTTTTTTTTTTTTTTTGGGGAACGCAGGCCTCTCACTGTTTTGGCCTCTCCCGTTGCGGAGCACAGGCTCCGGACGCGCAGGCTCAGGGGCCATGGCTCACGGCCCCAGCCACTCCGTGGCATGTGGGATCCTCCCGGACTGCGGCACGAACCCGTGTCCGCTGCATCAGCAGGCGGACTCTCAACCACTGTGCCCCCAGGGAAGCCCCCTTTTTTTTTTTTTTTTTTTTTTTTTAACTAATAGTTTTCTGACTCCAAAAGCATAGTTAAAACTGTACTTGGGGAAGAGAGTGAAGGTAAAAGCCTTCTCTGGTGGAGGTTGATTTACTTATTTTAGTAGGGTTGACAGAGTTCACCAATCACAGATTCTTGATATAATAGGTGACAATTCTAAAAGAAGTCACCCTTTTCCTTCAAAACTGGCTCTCCACCTTCTGCCACTCACATCATGGCCCAGGGAAGGCTCACCTTGGGATTCTGGCTGGCTTGCTTAGACCCTGCTGCCCTCCCTTCCCTGCACGGCTCCTACACCTGTGGCTTTCACACTTCCTGGGGGTCTGGAGGCAGACCCAATTCTGACACACCTGTGTACCTTGGAGAGAAGAAAATAATGAAAAAGAAGTAGGAGAGAAGATGGTTGGAACTGAGTTCCAAAGAGGAGGGACCCTGGTCTGGCCTCTCTTCCAGCTTCCTATACACCTAAGAGAAGCTGAAGATTTTCCAAGGTCTACTTAACATTTAACAGATTATAAAGCTGACACATACAAAGTGGAGTTACCCACAGAAAATTCCACATCTGGATTTAATCGCTTCAATTTTAGAGCATATCTTTCTGAGAATATAAAATGGCACGTCTTTAACTGGACTGTGAAGTCAGGGGCCTCAGTTTGGGTTTCGTCTGATACTTTACAGGCAGAGTATGACTTAAACAGACCTGCTCTTTACATATTACTCCCCTCCTCTGCTAATCTCTTCTTTCATTTCTCCTCGCTGCTACCAACATGCAGACGTTTAGGATTTCCAATTCTCCATCCAATCCCTGAAATACATTTCTCCCTCCCTCCTCCATCACATCATGTGTGTTGGGGGAATGGGGAGAAGTCCCCTCCTTCCACTTCGATTAGGTGCCACCTAGCCACAACTCCCTCCTCAGACGCTCCTGACCCTCTGTCACACACATCAAAGCCAAAGGAGAAGGGGAGGCAACTCAACTCCATTGTGTTACAACTGCAAGAACCCCACTGCCAATTCTTTCTCTGCTTTCCAATCCCTTCAGCAGCAACAAAGGAGCAAGGAGAGGGAAAAGAAAGAAACAAGTGACATCTTGCAGGCATTTCCCATCACAACACTTAGAAAGCCCCACGAGGCCCCCCAATCACTCTTTTCACCTCTACAACCTCCAATTCCATCAAGCAACCTCGGTGATATGGGGCCCAAGAGTTCAACTCTCCCCAGCTTGTCAGCCTAAAACCTAAAAATGGGAGTGGAGAGTCTCCCAGCCCATATCACAGCAGGGAGGAGGTGCAGCCTTGGGGGGTGGAGGTGGGGCACAAATACATGTGCATATCTGTACTTTCCTGTGGTGACTATGTTACAGTAAGAACATTTGATTTTATGGTGGTTTGGGGGGATCCTTTTACTTTACATACATGATGGGCTGAATAGTGTAGTTCGAGTTAGAAATACAACCAATATATTGTACATTTTATTTTTACAGAGTTCCAAAACCAATACATCAAATAACTTTTGGAAAAGTTCCATGTACAATTTGGGTACTGCTGGTATTTGGAAAAGCTAAGAGCGTTCAAACATATGGCAAAGAAGCAGTATTTACTTGGACAATTCCAAGTGCAAAAAAAAGTTGTTAAAAGAACACTGAGTATTGCTGTATCACATAAAAGAAAAAATATATTAAATAATAGCAATAATATAAGTCCCTGTCTAGGGACTGTGGGAAATTTAAAGTGATAAGATGTTATCAGGTCTTGGTGGCGGGGAATACAGTAAAAGAACATATAGTATTTGGTTAAAAGTGCGAGAAAATAAAAGAAAGATCCAGAAAATAAGAAATGAATTGCTAAATGAATGGTACAGTGATTTGGGCCGAGGGCCTCTGTTGGCGGGACGTCTCTGGCAGCAGAGGTAAAGTTCATACCTCTGGCTTGTATCAGCCACACTCTTCCTTGCCAGCCCTCCACCATGAAGATGTCTGAGGACCCACAATTGCAACAGGTGTTCTATATTTAACCATACATAACCATGTATAAGGGCTGTTGACCTTACATACAGTGTCTAAGAGCAAAAGAAAAGTTCTGCTTGACTCATCGTATTCATAATGCTTCTAAGAGGCATTTTATCTCTATTTTTCTCATTTTTCAAAATGAAATTTTATAAAATGGAACACTTTTTTGTTTCCTTTTTTTAAAAATTTTATTTATTTATTTTTGGCTGCATGGGGTCTTCATTGCTACGCGTGGGCTTTTCTCTAGTTGCGGCGAGTGGGGGCTACTCTTAGTTGCAGTGCGTGGGCTTCTCATTGCAATGGCTTCTCTTGCTGCGGAGCACCAGCTTTAGGCACACAGGCTTCAGTAGTTGTGGCACACAGGCTCAGTAGTTGTGACTCACGAGCTTAGTTGCTCCATGGCATGTGGGATCTTCCCAGACCAGGGCTTGAACCTGTTTTCCCCTACATTGGCAGGCGGACTCCTAACCACTGCGCCACCAGGGAAGCCCTCCATTTATTTTTAAAAACTCTTCTAACCTTGGTGTAATCCCTATATGGAAATTAATTCTACAGATTCACTTCCAGGCTTACCCAAATTATACATACTGTATATGATGAATATAGATGTAAATATATAGATAGCTCCCAAAAACAGAAAAGAAAAAAGGTTAATTTGGCCTTGAAATCAAACTGTTGCTCACGCTGGCTCTAGCTCCTATTCACTATGGGATCTTAGGCGAGTTCCCTTAGTGCTCTAAGCCAAAGGCTCAACATCTGTGAAAAAGGTATGGCAATCCTGTTTGCACGATAGATCTCTGGGAGGGGTAATTGAGATAACACATGTGAATTGTTGAACAGAGTACTCAGAAAGTGCCAACTGCAACATGGTAGATTAGCCTCATTAACTGCCTTTGAATTCTTTTTTTTTAAATTAATTAATTTATTTTTGGCTATGTTGGGTCTTCGTTGCTGTGCACGGGCTTTCTCTAATTGTGGCGAGCGGGGGCTACTCGTTGTTGCGGTGCACAGGCTTCTCAATGAGGTAGCTTCCCTTGTTGCAGAGCACGGGCTCTAGGCGCACGGGCTTCAGTAGTTGCAGCACACAGACTCAGTCGTTGTGGCTCGCGGGCTCTAGAGCACAGGCTCAGTAGTTGTGGCACACGGGCTTAGTTGTTCCGTGGCATGTGGGATCTTTCCAGACCAGGACTTGAACCCATGTCCCCAGCATTGGCAGGCAGATTCTCAACCACTGCGCCACCAGGGAAGCCCTGCCTTTGAATTCTTAACCCCCAAAACTACATCACCCTGTGAAAGCCTGCCTCAGTGAAGCAGGAAATCCCCTCCCTATCATGCTTCTGCCTCTTGCCGCACCCCATTTAAGAAGGATGACAAACATGCGGCTGCCCCAGCTCTGCTCACTTGAGTACTAGTTCTCGCTGATGGGTCTTCTCCTTCTCTCAACAGGTTTGGTCCCTGAAAGCCAATGAACTACTAGCTATTTTGAGCTAAAACACTTTTCATGAGGAGTTCGCCTAAGGATAATGAGTGGTTTTCAAATCCCTCAGTTGCAGGTGGGCTGTGGCCACAGATGAAAAAAGTAAACAGATTGAAAGAAAAGCCTGGCTAGAACTGCTTGCCTGTGATCTGGGAAGCACAGAATCTTCGTGTTGAAAAGGACTTAGAGCTCCAACTTTCTGTCAAATGCAGGAGTCCTTTTCAGAACATCCTGACAAGTGTACTTCCAAGTATTTCTTGAAAACTATGGGTGGAGGAAATTTCTACTTGGAAGCTAGCACGCTCCACCTCTAGAAAATCCAAATTGTTAGGAAAATCTCCCCATCTACTAAGCCAGAAGTTGCCTCCAGGTGGAAACCTACTTTATCCAGCTATGATTCTGGTTCTACTCTCCTATTGATTTGGTGTCAATTTAGAGTCCAGCAGATCTGGGTTCAAATCCCTGTTAAATTATTCATTAGCTTCAGGGGGCACTAAAGACTCCTTTCTCTGCCCCTTCTTTTCACCTTCAAGAAAGAGCTGTCCTGAGACTTCCCTGGTGGTGCAGCAATTAAGACTCCACACTCCCAGTACAGGGGGCCTGGGTTCGATCCCTGGTCAGGGAAACAGATCCCACATGCGTTTCACAACCAAGAGTTTGCGTGCCACCACTAAGGAGCCGGTAAACCGCAACACGACCAAGTGCAACCAAATAAATAAACATTAAAAAAAAAACCCAAAAGAAAGAGACATCCTGATTGGGAGTGTGCAGATCCAAGAACAGCAATTGATTCACACTGCTAGACTCCCTTAATAGTATTATCATGGGAGATATAAATGTAAGTCTGTGTAAGCATAGACGAACAATGCCCGATTTTCCCTCCTTTTGCTTAGTGTTTTTTCTCCTTCATCACTGGAATCTTAAGGACCATAAAGTTGAGATTTGGGCATAGGTTGAGGCAGAAAGGGAGGGAGAGAAGCTGTTTAGCTGTGTGGCCATTGGCCTACTACTAGGAAACTGCTTTGGGCTTTGGGATCAAAGCCTTCGCTAATTGTAAAAGTCCACATTTGCCTGGGCTTGCATACTATGCATAAATGCCCTCTGGGCAACTCATTGCCTGAGGATGGGGGGGTGGGGCCTGGTGGGGGGAGGGGGGAGTGGAGATGGGATTCAGGGATCCTGGCTTCCCGTCATCCCTCAGTCACTGCTAACCTCTTTTAAAATATAGTTTGCCTGTCTGTAATATGGAGATAATTCTATTTTACAAAGTCATAAGAATTAGAAGCAGTATGTTAAGTGCAGGACAATGAGCAAATGACTATCATTTAAGTATGTGAAGACAGTTATCAGGACAAGTGTGGCAGTAAACTGCAGCTCATAGAATTAAAAGCAGTACCTCAGGGCTTCCCTGGTGGCGCAGTGGTTGAGAGTCTGCCTGCCGATGCAGGGGACACGGGTTCGTGCCCCGGTCCGGGAAGATCCCACATGCTGTGGAGCGGCTGGGCCCGTGAGCCATGGCCGCTAAGCCTGTGCGTCCGGAGCCTGTGCTCCAAAACGGGAGAGGCCACAGCAGTGAGAGGCCCGCGTACTGCAAAAAATAAAACCCAAAAAACAGTACCTCAGATATTATTTGCCCATTGCAGATTTCAGTGGGAAAAAAAAATGTCGCCCTTGTTTCAAATACCACACTATGATTGCATTATCTTTTCCTCAGCCACATAATTTCTGGCTCTTATACAACAAAGTTACCTAAACTCTTGTCAGTCTGACAAAATCCCGCATATCCTTTAAAGCCCTGTTCAAACTATGAAATCTTCCCTAATCAAATTCTGCTCTTGCAATATGTGTTAGCCTGGCATGCTGTACACACAGAATTTCTACAATCACAATCACGTTGTTCCAGATTTGTCTACATTAAAAAATCCCCAATGGAAAGAATTATGCATTCCACAGTGATTGGCCCTTAAATGGCAGCCAATAGGCAGTGGAGAATTATTCAGCACTAAAAAGAATTACTCAGCATGAAAAGACATGGAGGGATCTTAAATGCATATCACCTAAGTGAAAGAAGCCTATCTGAAAAGACTGTATACTATATGATTTCAACTGTATGACATTCTGGAAAAGGCAAAACTATTGAGACAGTAAAAAGATCAGTGGCTGCCAGTGGTTGAGGTGTGGGGACAGGAAGGAACAGGCAGAACTCAGAGAAATTTTAGGACAGTAAAAATACTTTTTATGATACTATAATGATGGATACATGTCCTTATACATTTGTCCAAACACATAGAATGTACAACACCAAGAGCAAACTGTAATGCAAACTATGGACTTTCGGTGATGATGATGTGTCAATGTAGGTTCATCAACTGTAGCAAATATAATCACTCTGGTGAGGTATGTTGATAATGGAGGAGGCTATGCATGAGTGGTGCAGAGGATATATGGGAAATCTGTGTACCTTCCCCTCAATTTTGCTGCAAACCTAAAACTGCTGTAAAAAATTTAAGTTATTTTTTTAAAAATGTCAGCCAATAAACAGTGAACAAGTGAGATCCTCAAATAAAATGCAAACAAGCTTTTAAAATTTTTTATAATATGGTAGTGTAGTGTCTCCAAGAGATGTCACAAACTAGCAGCCAGCAAGATTGACATGCCATCCAGATATATCAATATTTTGTTTGGTAGAGAATCATTTTAATAATTGAACTTTATGCATTATTTAAAATCAGTAGCTGATCCATAAAATTATGGACTACCCGCCTCTCTTGTGTATCTGTTAGAAAGCTTTTGGCTGCAAGTAAAAGACACTTCAGATCAAACTGGCTTAAAATCAGGTATTTTAAAGGATTGTATGATCTCATACAATAGGAAGTACCAACCAATCCAGGTTCATTGCTTCAGTGCCTAACCATGTATTTGAGGTGCCAGGCTCTGTATCTCTCTACTTGGTCATCTTAGGGTTGGCTTCATCTTCAGACTGCCAGCAAAGAACAGGACATTACAACTAGATAGAGTCCATGTTCAGAAGAAGAAAAGAGACTTGTTCTTTCTGTGCCTCTTTTTCAGGAGTGAAGTAATCTTTCCCAGAAGCTTCTGAGATTTCCCCTCACACCTTATAGGCCATTATTGGGTCACATGCCTGTTCCTGAAACATTCACTGACTGGAAGATAGACTTACTGTGATTAGCTTGAACTAATTATCTGGGAGCTTGGGAAGAGATCAACCTATGTATACCTTGAAAAATCAAAAGATCTGACAACATTGCAACCCTAATTCCCACATGGTAACAAATGTCTTTTGCTGTTTCCATCTTTAGACTTAGGGAACAGTCCTCAGTTCACCATGATCACTACTTGCCTGGACTTTTTTTTTTTTAATATATTTATTTATTTTTGGCTGCATTGGGTCTTCGTTGCTGCACGTGGGCTTTCTCTAGTTGTGGCGAGCGAGGGCTACTCTTCATTGCGGTGCGCGGGCTTCTCATTGTGGTGGCTTCTCTTGTTGTGGAGCACGGGCTCTAGGCACGCAGCTTCAGTAGTTGTGGCACACGGGCTCAGTAGTTGTGGCTCTCGGGCTCTAGAGCACAGGCTCAGTAGTTGTGGCTCACGGGCTTAGTTGCTCCATGACATGTGGGATCTTCCCAGACCAGGGATTGAACCCATGTCCCCTGCATTGGTAGGTGGATTCTTAACCACTGTACCACCAGGGAAGTCCTGCCTGGACTTTTTGAGCATCTGAGTTTACTACACCTAGTTTATACTTTTTTATCTGGCAGGAGTTTTATGCTAAATTATGATATTTCATAGGTATTTCAGCCTATGGATTCTGGAGACTAATGATGAATGGGTAATTATGTTAGTATCTATAGCGACATAAGTTTTTGTCCCACAACTTAGTGGCTTAAAACAACAAGGATTTATTATCCCACAGAGTTTCTGGGAGTCAGGAATCTGCGAGTGGCTAAGCTGGGTGTTTCTGACTTGTTGCAGTCCGGGAGCCACACGCCTGGAGTCGAGTTCCCCGGTAAATGCGAGCCGTGTCCCAACCAAGGACACCCGAGAATCACCAACACCAAGTAGAAAGATTAGCAAAGGATTTATACAAGTATAGAAGCTTATACAAACTGTCCGGACAGGGTCCCACTCGGAGAGAAGTGAGTGAGACCCCGACTAACAGTCGGGCGAGGCTTTTATACCCTTCACAGGGCGGGAAGTCCCCAAGGTGGGAGGGAGCTGTTTAATTTTGAATCAGCCAATCAGGAACCCGGTTCTTCCCGCCCCAAGCAAGCAAGCAAAGCAACTTTCTTACAGAAGCCAAAATGTGCTGTTAGCCCTGAAGCTGTTCTTCCGTTTCTTTCATCACAGACTCAAGGTGTCTTATGAAGTTGCAGTCCAAGTGGTGATGGGGCTGCACTCATCTGAAGACCTGGGTGGGCTAAAGGATCTGCTTCCAAGATCACTCATAGGTTGTTGGCTGGAGGCCTCAGTTCATCACCACATGGAATTCTCTATAAGGCCACTCACAGCATGGTATTGGCTTCCCCTGGGGCCAGTGATCCAAGAGAGCAAGAGAGACCAAAACAGAAATCACAAAGACTCTTATAACCTAATCTCAGAACTGACATACCATCACTTCTGCCATATTCTTTTTTTTTTTTTCTGCCATATTCTATTGCTCACAAAGTAAACTAACCCTGGTACAGTGCAGGACGGGTGTGAGTTCCAGGAAGTGGAGATCGCTGGGGGCCGTCTTTGAGGCTGGCTACCATAATTACATTCTGCAAAACTGATCTGTTGACAGGGAATTTAAACAGATACTTATTTGTAGTGTGACTACATGAATTTTCCAAATGCTAAATATTTTGGGAGTGCATTGTCACTTTATATGAAACATAGGGTCAGCTGTAAGCAAAGGTGTCTTAATTTCCCCAGAATTGCACCTCCCATGCTACATTATAAGCAGACTCAGTCTTGTTTTCTTATCTGTTTGCAAGAAAAAGAAAAAAAAAGATTGTATCAATGAATCAGGTATCTAGACTCCCAGTAAAAGACTCCCAAGTGTACCAGCTGCCTGATAATACTTAATGTGTCAGCCAGTCTGGAGTTATTAACTTTTTAACAGGGACAAAAGAATGCATGGTCAAAGGAATTATGGGCTTTCAGGCATCCCCTGAACTGAGTCCCAGGAGAGCAGGAATTTGAATAAGGAAGATGCCTCCTGCAATTGTATCACATGTAAGGCTGTCCATATTAGAATATTGCTAAAGAAAAAGATAAGACAAAACAAAATTAGCCATGGTTTAATTTGATGAGAAGATTACAAACCTTTTCAGCTAAATTATATTCACCATCTGTAAAACAACTCCTGGCATTTTGTAATGCAACAGAGTTTCTTGTCTAAGAAATTAAGCTATGTACATTACTGTTGCTTTCCTACAAACCCTCATTAAAAAAAAAAAAACAAAAAAAAAACCCTAAAGCATCAAAAGGCTTATTTATGTATAACACTGTTATAACAACTGGAAACAAAATTTTCTAGTGGAGCTGAAATCAGAAAGAATTTCTTTTGCCCCCACCCTTCCATGAAACAGTTACATTGTGAAGGACATTTTGCCCTCATTTGGAGACTGAAAGATAGATACAGTTTTGAAACAGAGACTCATTGGCAGTAATTATAGCTGAGTTGTGTAGTAAAACAAACTCAGGGCATTAAAAATATGATGCTACTCTGTGGGCTTCCCTGGTGGCGCAGTGGTTAAGAATCCGCCTGCCAATGCCGGGACATGGGTTCGAGTCCTGGCCCAGGAAGATCCCATGCCGCGGAGCAACTAAGCCCATGCGCCACAACTACTGAGCCTGCGCTCTAGAGCCCGCAAGCCACAACTACTGCACCTGCATGCCTAGAGCCTGTGGTCCCCAACAAGAGAAGCCACCACAGTGAGAAGCACATGCACTGCAATGAAGAATAGCCCCCACTCTCCACAAGTAGAGGAAGCCCGTGTGCAGCAACGAAGACCCAATGCAACCAAAAATAAATTAAATAATAAATAAAAATATGATGCTACTCTAGACTAGTCTTTATTTTTAGAAGGCTTAAAAGGCTCTACATATGACTAAATGTCCCCTGCTATCAAATGGTCATCAGAAAAATGAAATATGGTCAGCCAGTCAACAAGAAAAGCAATACTTGGCACACAGTATCAGTTCTGTTGCAGCTCACAGCTGAGTCTAAGCAAAGGCAACTTTATGGAAGATGCTGGGTTCCATCTGGGAGCCTGAAATAAGACATTAATTAGTAAGGTTTCATTCTGTGACAGAACGGCTGTTAATGTAATAGCATGTGTCTTGTGGAATGCTTGTCTTCAGAAATGTTTTAGGTAAATTATCTCAGAGGCTCAACAATAACTTTGAATAATTTTAACCTTTGGAACTTAACTAGCTCAACAGGGCATATAATAATAAAGGCAGAAGGAAGAAACGTGTTAAGACATAGATCTCTTGAAGAGGTTAAAATGTTTAAAACCCTTAACGTCAACAGAAAAACCTGAACAATAACATCAGTTTTAAGAATATAGATAATGCCATGATTTTTATTTTTGATTGTGATACATAATAGTATGTGTAGCTATAATTTGAAGCTATACTTTATAATTTGCTATATTCTTTCATTTCCAAAATGTTTGATAAATATTTAGAAAGAAAGAGCACAGAAGGTAATACAAGGATCTTTATGTACACCCATTTAGTGGCATCCAAATGATCACTTAAAGATATACTGACTTGGGCTTCCCTGGTGACTCAGTGGTTGAGAGTCCGCTGGCTGATGCAGGGGACACGGGTTCGTGCCCCGGTCCGGGAAGATCTCACATGTGGCGGAGCGGCTGGGCCCGTGAGCCATGGCCACTGAGCCTGCACATCCGGAGCCTGTGCTCCGCAGTGGGAGAGGCCACAGCAATGAGAGGTCCGCGTACCGAAAAAAAAAAAAAAAAAAGATATACTGACTTTTTCATAATGAAGACTTTTACTCAAGTGGTTGGATGGATCTGTGCTCTTCTTAAGAAAGCTCTCGAGTGAGCTATTGGATCTTATTCATTTCCGGATCCTCATTACTTCCTATAAGTTTCTCAATAAATATTTTTCACTGACTCTATATGCAGTGTCTTATCTAGTTCTCTCTCTTTTTTTAATTAATAATTAATTTTTAAGTTTTCTTTATTTTTGACTGTGTTGGGTCTTTGTTGCTGCATGCGGGCTTTTCTCTAGTTGCAGCGAGCGGGAGCTACTCTTCGTTGCGGTGCACGGGCTTCTCATTGCGGTGACTTCTCTTACTGCTGTGACTTCTCTTGTTGCGGAGCACGGGCTCCAGGCACACGGGCTTCAGTAGTTGTGGCTCACAGGCTCTAGAGCGCAGGCTTAGTAGTTCTGGCGCATGGGCTTAGTTGCTCCACGGCATGTGGGATCTTCCTGGACCAGGGCTTGAACCCGTGTCCCCTGTATTGGCAGGCGGATTCTTACCACTTTTCTGGGCAAATTTCTAATAGGTAACTTTTCCATCAGAAAAGGGGTGTGTTACAATTAAGGTGACCATTCATAAGCTGGATTTATTCATTTTTTCTTAACATTAGTAAACAAATTCTTCTTATCGTCACTGTTACATCTAAATAGGGGATACCGTATTGTCTGATGGACAGCACATAGACTGTCTACCAAAGGATGTTATAGCAAATTCTCTTCAGCCATTTAATAGCTCAGACGTTTGCTAGTTTCTCTCCAAGTTGCATCTGGGGGTGACAGTGCCACCCCAGAGTGCTGCTGTGCAGGGATATGAAAAGTGCTGTGTTGGCTACCTCATGGCCACTCAACAGATGGTATGTTTTCTGTCTCCTTTTTTTCCCCTTTGTCTAAGCTCAGTGTTTGTTCCATATTATTGAAAGGCTAACAGTTTTTTCCTACCAAAGCATAAATGCTGAATCAAGATGCAGTTTCACAATCCAGGCTGAAGTAGAACTGGTCAGGAAAAGTTGCTACAGATCCTCGAGAACGTACTAACCTTTAAAAAATCTCATCCAGTCTGTATTTGGGACCCCAAAGTCCAGTAAATAGTGTGTAGTTAATTAAAATCTCAGCTTCTTTGGGAAAGAAGTGAACTCTCTTTGCCTTTCAAATCGGTAGACAAAGGAATTCAGACCAAATTCAAGTGCTGTTAAGCCTTTGAAACATAAAACAAATGAAATATTACCTCTAAGGACTAAATTATGCACTGATAATTTTTTGGGTTCTCACACAGGAGTTTTAACATTTTTACTTTATTAAAAATCTACAGCACTTAGGCCATTAAATTTTACCTATGTAGTTTGTTGTTGTTTAATGAAGATATCAGTGGTAATCATCTCCATTTCCCGCTGGATTTCAAATACCAAGGGTGGCAGCTACAACATTGTAGTTCGGGTTGATCACTGATCCTTACCTACTGCCAACAGCAGCAGTGAGGGTTTTGCCTTTCCTTCTGGAGCACACATTTGTAAACCAAAGCTTTCTGATATTGAGTGTCAACCAGGGTTTAGATCCTGTCTTTACTAGCATAGGGGTGCTACACCCAGAGTCACCCTCTTTTCTCTATATCCTCAAAAATGCTGCTTTAATGGATTCTTATTTTTCCTGAGTCTTCCCGGGATCTAAATTGTTCTCTACTTTAATCTTCCTTTTAAATTCTCTTTGTGATTAAAAGGAACTGTTTCCTTGTGGCCTATCCTACTAACTTTGTCTTGGACTTTTTGTCCTTTGTTTACTTTCTTTGGCCACACTGTTTTCTGTTTTGGTTTGGTTTTTATTGTTGGTGTTCCTGATTTTGTCCTCCAGTGTATCAAGTTCATTGCTATTTCAGGCCTCTTGTACTTGCTACTCCCTCTTCAAAGAATGCCCCTCCTCTGGGTCTTCACAGGGCCACTCTTCAACTCTTAGATCTCAATCAAATCTACCTGCCCAGGTAGTCTCTGCCCTCCGTACCTAAAACACTCACCGTCAACCTCCCCCCAGGTCACTTTTCATCCCATGAAACTGTTCTCCTTCCTCCATAGCACCTACTACTATCTGAAGTGATCTTTGTCTTTTACTATGTTTGTTGTCTGACTCCACACGCTGGAAGGTAAGCTCCATATAAGGCAGGAACCTTGTCGCTTTTGCTCTCCACAAAATCCCTGGTGTTTTGCACAGTTCCCATAGAGGCTTCATGAATAATTTCTTGAAGGAATAGATGAACGAATATATGACTGTCTTCATCCTCTTCTCCATCTATTTAATGTTGCCAATTAATCAAGGTCCAGGGACTTCCCTGGTGGCACAGTGGTTAAGAATCCGCCTGCCAAGGCATGGGACACGGGTTCGATTCCTGGTCGGGGAAGATCCCACATGCTGAGGAGCAACTAAGCCCGTGCTCCACAAGTACTGAGCCTGTGTGCCACAACGAATGAAGCCCGCGCACCTAGAGCCCATGCTCTGCAACAAGAGAAGCCAGCCCAGTGAGAACCCGTGCACCGCAATGAAGAGTAGCCCCGCTCATGGCAACTAGAGAAAGCCCGCGCACAGCAACGAAGACCCAACGCAGCCAACAATAAATAAATAAAATAAATCAGTCTATTAAAAAAAAAACAAGGGGCTTCCCTGGTGGCGTAGTGGTTGAGAGTCTGCCTGCCGATGCAGGGAACGCGAGTTCGTGCCCCGGTCTGGGAAGATCCCACATGCCGCGGAGTGGCTGGGCCCGTGAGCCATGGCGGCTGAGCCTGCGCGTCCGGAGCCTGTGCTCCGCAACGGGAGAGGCCACAGCAGTAAGAGGCCCGCATACCGAGAAAAAAA
>NW_006791822.1:3576202-3609063 GCF_000442215.2 Lipotes vexillifer | reverse complement strand
AAAAAAAAAAAAAAAAAAAAAAATCACGGTCCATTTTTTTGTCCACAATGTTGATTAAAACAATGGCCTTCATTTTAAAAGTACTAGACTACCTGTTAGAATTCCTCACGACTCTGCCCTAAGTTTCAATGGCTAGTCAACTCACCCGAATGATTGCCCTTGATTTAGGTTGGAATCGATCAGTTTTCATCCCAATCAGTTCTGTGAGACTGGTGAGTCTGTAACCCCTGAAGGCATTAGCCCAGGATTCTTAGCTCAGGATTCTCAAGACTGCCCCCAGACACTATTCCTATTCCAGACAGTAAATTTTAGGAAGAAGAGCCGTATAATCCCTACTTTTTCGTCCCAGCCTCTGCTCAAGACAGTAAGAACCCCACCGAGGCCCATTCCAATCTTGGCTGTTAACTGACAGCAAACCAAGTTAAGCCCTATAGAAAATAGATAAGTTAAAAAGAAATAACTAAACCCTGTACTTCTTGTTTTTCCATATTCTTCACTTTGGTCACTCTGCCCTCTGTAGGAGTATGCCTCCTGAATGGGATCCTGGGGCCTGCTTTCCCAGGCCTGGCGCTTTCCAGCTATTCGCACCCAGAGGCGTACAAGCTGCAAACTCTCTTCTCCCTGCAAGTCCCTTATCACAAACACTGTCTTATGGACAACATCAGGCCCTCAGTGTTTGTCTGCTGTTGATTTGATACATTCCTTTGCGCTGGACTAAAGAACCCTCAGGGCCTCTTCTCCACCTCCAGCAGTCTTAATTGTAGCTTTTTAAGGTAACCATCCACTTTGGTGTGTCACCTAAAGGAATGAGAGAAGAGGTTAAAATTCTAGACCAGATAAGAGGCGAAGGCAAGTAACAGGTTGAGACAGATGCTTCTGATGAGTAGTTTGTTGAACAGCTCAAATTCTGCTGGGTATGTGGCCAACGACTTTCTCTCACAGCCTTCCAGAACTGGATAAAGAATCAACTTGAGCACATTCTTCGGGGAAAAAATAAAATGATCCACTTGATGCTTTAGATTTTCTATGGTAATTTCTAAACATCTACATTCCCAGTTGTTCTCCCCTCAGCTATTTTTCCCCTGAATGTTCTCTTTGTCTCTTCCCATGTCCATATCTGTGATTTTTTTTTCTCCATAGCTTACTCAGCCCGAAATTTTTCTCTCCCTGCTCCATTTGTATTTTCCTCATTCCTATATAAACTCTATCATTTAAAAAAAAAAAAAAATCCCTCTTTTGGGATCTGTTACATGTATAATGGACATACCAGCTCTGAAATTTTCCCCTCAGGAATGGAATAAAGGGAAAAACAGAGGAAGAAAGATGAAAGAAGCCTGGATCAGTTTCTCACCTTCCTCTGTGGGGCAAAGGGAAAAACAGAAACCAGGCCCTCCCTCTCTACAAAAAACCTACTAACCTTGGAGGTTTCTTCATCTCCTTTGATGTATTGAAACCTTAATTATCTGTCTCAAGTCATTAGGCTACTAAATAATTATTTTTCCTTTTATTTATGCTCTACTCAATTAATATTATCATTATTAATATTGATCATAAGAAAAACAATGAAATTACCTATATTCTTTGTTATTTAACCTTCTCTAATACCTAATTCGGTCATTAATTTTTTGCTATCATTAAAATAGGGTAGTGTAAAATATCAACATATTAAAAGATTAAGAAAACTATTGCATCTTTCAATTAAGCATCCAGTGGATATTTTAACATAATAGAAGAGAAATATAAGATTTTCTATAAAATTAATTAATTACAGTATAACTTAATTACAGTAATTACAGTATAAATTAATTACAGTATAATTGTTACAGTATAACAATTTCAGCTTTTTGAATGAAACAAAACCTCTCTGAGATTTAAATTATAAAATATGAGTGGTGTGACTATAAGATTTTATCTCGACTTTTCTAGAAAGCATGAAAAAATGCAGCTGCATTTTTCTTGCGTTATGCGGGCCTCTCACTGTTGTGGCCTCTCCCATTTGCGGAGCACAGGCTCCGGATGCGCAGGCTCAGTGGCCATGGCTCACGGGCCCGGCCGCTCCGCGGCATGTGGGATCCTCCCGAAACGGGGCACGAACCCGCGTCTCCTGCATCGGCAGGCGGACTCTCAAGCACTGCGCCACCAGGGAAGCCCGCAGCTGCATTTTTTACCACAGTAACATTACATTCACTAGTTCTGTTGAAATTACAATCAGGAAGAAGCCTTTTTTCTCTGTCTATAAATGAACTCTGTAGAGCTGCAGTGTATTTCTTCAAGATACTGAGGATGGGCTTGTTGCTAAAGAGATTTAGGTTACTATTTAGTGAACTTTAGTTAGTGTGATAATGAGGGCACAAGGGAGATTTTCAAAAAAAGTTGGGTTTTAAATAGACAACGTGAACTTAGCTGGGAAGAGGCAGACATCAAAAAACAGGAGTTAGTACTGTGTTCTAACAGCACAGTGGTGAAAGGTAGCAAGAAATGAATAATGAACACAAATGTGAACCAATTCAACCCAGAGTGCCGAAACAGTACTCAAATTTCTCCATTTAATTAAGGTGTCAACTAAAAAGATAGGGAATCACTTATTTTTTAGGAAAATAATGACTATGAATACATAAATAAATTCCAGTGGAGAAATCATATGCACTCTATTCTGACTTGTGGCTTTTTGTCTGCTTTTTGTTTTGTGTCATTTGGATAGTAACAGTTCCCATAACGTGATTAATTCTTAGCAATGATAAATGAATTTAATATGCTATCTCAGTTTAATCAATCTGGCAACACTTGCATGATAGACATTTTACATGAGGATACTGAGGTTTGGTGAGGTTAAGTAATGTGCTGCACCTTAAGAGGTGACCCATGTCTTACCAGATGCCAAAGCATTTGCCCTTCACCACTGCCCTGTGCAGCCTCTTGTGTTGGTAGCTTGCAGGCAGTGAGAAGGACACAAGATTTCTTCTGACTTTCAAACTGATATGTACAGTACTTTGTGAGCTCACTAGTGAAAAACTAAACCAAAGCAAAAATATGACAGCCCTAAGGTTTAAGAAAACCTAAACAAAGCCTATGGATTTCAGAGTCTGAGCTTTGTCTGGTTTCTTTGATTGGTGATGAAATATGGTTGAACTTGTGAGCCTCTCAGAAAAATGGAGATGTTCGTGGGAGAAGA
The DNA here is from genome assembly GCF_000442215.2 of Lipotes vexillifer. NCBI lineage: Eukaryota > Metazoa > Chordata > Mammalia > Artiodactyla > Lipotidae > Lipotes > Lipotes vexillifer. The sequence continues at coordinate 3,605,891 of NW_006791822.1, read as the reverse complement.
TATGCAAAACATGATAATCCCTTGAACTGTTGTTCTTATAAGATATAGCCATCTCTTTCAGACAGCAACAAAATTAGTCATGACTTACACATTCTTTTAAAAATATATCAGAGTCCATTTAAAGTTCAAAAATGTGGTACTCAGCACAGAAATATAATAACAGATGTTATAACCAAATTAGGGGCTCTTCTCAGACAGCTTTTATGGATAGTAGATTGGTACAGAGGCACATTAAAGCCTTTGAATAAAGTACTACACTGCCAACCTAGAGGATTTGGTGGAAAATAACTTCTGGAATTGATGTTTCAACTTCAACAATTCAATCCAAATTGATGTTTCAAACAAGTGGCATTCTAGTTAGTGAATATGTTTACAGATACTTTAACTCTTGCTTAATGCCTTGTTTCCACTCTATTGTAGAATTGATCACATTCCTGAAATTATTTGCCTACTCTCTCTCCCTCACTAGATTGTGAGTCATTGAGGTGCAGGTGCTGTGTGTGAACCGTCTTTGCACACCCAGGGCCTTGATAATGCCTAGTAACAAAATTTTTACTTTTTAAAGCACATACATAGAATGGAGTTTCTCAGCCTCAACACTATTGACATTTGGGGTCATATAATCCTTAATTGGGGGATGTGGACTATACCATACATCAGTGGTCCCCAACCATTTTGGCCCCAGGGGCTGGTTTTGTGGAAGACAATTTTTCCGCGAATGGTGTTGGGGGGTGTCGGGGGAGGATGGTTCAGGCGGTAATGCGAACGATGGGGAGGGCAGATGAAACTTCGCTCCCTTGCCTGCCGCTCACCTCCTGCTCTGTGGCCTGGTCTGCCGTCCGGGGGTTGGGGACCCCTGTCACACATAGTAGGATATATAATAGCACTCCTGACATCTACTCACTAGATGCCAGTAGTCCCCACCCACCCACCCAAAATATCTCCAGACATTGTCAAATGTCCCCTGGGGAGGGGGGAATCACCCCCAGTTGAAAACCACTGACATGGAAGAATGCACACACATGCACAGATAAAAACATGATGCTTTTAATTTATTAATTCATTTTTTCAATTTTCTTTGTGTAGGCAACAAGTACACAGAACACAAGAATCAAAATTACAAAAGTATATATAGTAAAAGATAAATCTCTTTCCTTCTCCCATCTCCCACCCAGTTTTTTGTATATTATTCTAGACCCTAGATGTCCAATGGATGCCCCTAGCTACATGTGACTATTATAAACTTAAGATGTGGCTTGTTCTAACTGAGATGTGCTAAGTATAAAATACACAGTGGATTTTGAAGACAATATAGAAAGTGTAAAATATATCATTAATAACTGTTTTACATTTACATGTAAGAATGACAATATCTTGGATATATTAGATGAAATAAAATACGTAATTAAGATTAATTAGTCCTTTAATAAAGCCATTTTACTATGGCTACTGGGAAATTCAAAATTACATCTGTGACTTACATTATATTTCTGTTGAGCAGCACTTTATTTTATTTATTTATTTACTTATTTTTGCAGTACGCGGACCTCTCACTGTTGTGGCCTCTCCCGTTGCGGAGCGCAGGCTCCGGACCCACAGGCTCAGTGGCCATGGCTCACGGGCCCAGCCGCTCCGCGGTATGTGGGATCTTCCCAGGCGGGGGCACGAACCCGTGTCCCCTGCAACGGCAGGCGGACTCTCAACCACTGCGCCACCAGGGAATCTCTGAACGGCACTTTAAAAGAAATATTCCATGGGGTTATAAACATATAAATATGTATATATAATGTTAAACTTAATACATATATATTGTTTTATACTTAGCATAAACATTGCGTATGGTACTTAGTAGATGCTCACCGATTGAATCAATAAGTAATCGAGTGATTGTATGTATACATATACCGGTGACTCTTGAACAACGTGGGGATTTAGTCCAAAATCTGCGTATAATTTATAGTTGGCCCTCCAAATATGCTGTTCCTCTGAATCCGAGGTTCCAGATCCCCAGATGAAACCAGCTTTGTATTGTGTAGTACTGTAGAATTTACTGTTGAAGAAAATCAGCATATAAGCGAACCCAAACAGTTCAAATCCATGTCGTTCAAGGGTCAACTGTATAAATATTCACATACATACCTATCATATACATTTGTAGTGCTTTTTACATAGGACTTCCACATACCTCGTTTTATTTGACCCTCATAACCTCACGATACAAATATTTTATTATGATCCTCATTTATCTCATCTGTAAAATGGGTATAATAATAATATTGTTTGAAAATTAAATGTATTTATATAAGAACTTAGAACAGTACCCATCAGATTACAATAACCATATATCATTATCCTTCTCTTCTTTGTTATCATTATTGTTTTTGTTGTTACTATTTTTTTTAAAGATGAGGAAACCAAACATCAGAGAGGATAATGCCCCTAGGTTACGCATCTGGCAACATAGCTGCTCAAAACTGGAAGCTTGTGCTTTGACTTATAAATTCATGCACTTGTCTCCATCTTATGCCACCTCATTATGTTCCTTTAAAAAACACAAAGAAGAAAACATGTAGTGCCCAGATCCTGTTTTTAAATTCCATTACCTTATAAAAGGGACCAATATCCTTGGAATATTGTCTATTTCAGGGTCAGGATTAGGAAAGTACAAGCATGAAATACTTTGATGTATCAGTAAGGAAGTGCTCAGAAACTGTAGGTATATGGGATGTTTGCATACATTTCTGAAACTTTTAGGTGAATTTCCAATTATTTCAAAATATGAAGTTTAAAAAATAACAAAAACAAAGGGGAAAATTTGTTTGGAATGTCAAAACACATATCTATGTAATTTATGGGTTAAAGAACTTACTATGGGGGTTGATATTTAGGACTGAATGAAATGAATTTACGCATCTAAATTTGTGGGATACAGCCATGATGGTAGTTGGAAGGAATTACAAAACTTTAAAGGCATATATTAGAAATAACATAAATATAGTGGGACAAATTGATATTCTGTGCCTCCTGATGTGCTGCATTTGAGAAAGACATTATATCCTCTTTTCAGTATTTGTCAAAAATATTTCAACTGCATCTAATTGTGAGGAAACAATCAGACAAATTGAAATTGTGGACATTCTACAAAACACCTGGCCTGGATGCTTAAAAATGTCGGTCATGAAAGTCAAAGAAGAAAAACTCAGAACGCTCCTAGAGTTAAAGAGCCTAGGGAAACCCATCACCTAAATGCAATGCCTGATCCTTGTTTGGGTCTTGAATTAAACAAAGAAAAAAAGCTATCAAAATTATTTAGACAATTGGGGAAATTTGAATATAATATTACTATATAGAATTAAATTTCTTGATTGTGATAATGGTATTATGTTTGTGTGGAAGAGTATTTTTGTTCCGTAGGGGTGACGTGTCATGACATCAGCAATGAGATAGATAGATAGATAGATAGATAGATAGATAGATAGATAGATACAACAAATGTGGTAGATGTTACCACTTGGACTAGGGGATGAGTACTCTGGTAGTTGGGTGTTAATTGTATTGTGAGGTTTTTTTCCATTGTTTCTGAAGGTTTGAAATTTAAGAAACATTTGTTAAGCACCATGTACTGAGAGTATAAAGATAAACAAGGATCTCTTCCCCAAGAGAATCCTAGTTTTGTGGAAGAGATGACATGCTCAAATTGCTGTAGTATATGATGATAGATACATGAATATACATGAATATACATGAATATAGATGTAAAAAAATACACAGAAAATCAGGAGGGGCGCAGTGGTTGAGAGTCCGCCTGCCGATGCAGGGGACACGGTCCGTGCCCCAGTCCGGGAAGATCCCACATGCCGCGGAGCGGCTGGGCCCGTGAGCCATGGCCACTGAGCCTGCGCGTCCGGAGCCTGGGCTACGCAACGGGAGAGGCCACGACAGTGAGAGGCCCATCTACCGCAAAAAAAAAAAAAAAAAAAAAAAAAAAAAAAAAAACCCAGAAAATCAGGAGGGAATTTTGTTAATAAAAATTATATCATTATAGAAAATATCAAAAATAGAGAAAAACTTAGAAAATTTAAATTCTTATATGCTATTGCCCACAGATAATTTTGTTAACATTTTGCTGATTGGATTTCCTTCAATCCCTTTTCTACGCATTATAGATATCTTCCTTCCTTCTTTCCTTCCTTTCTCTCCTCTCTCTCCCTCTCTGTCTCATGCTCTTTCCAGGATGAGGAGGATGGAAGTACTAAACTCAAGTCACATTGTATTTCCAGTTTTGTTCTCTGACTTTTCCAGTCCATTACATCATTGTAGAGTCTTTTCCTTGCCATTAAAATTTCTTTGAAACATCCATTTTAATGGCTGCATAGTATTCAATTACATTGTTGAAGATTTTGACCATTTCCAAATATTGCCTATTATGAATAATTATAATAAGGAAATGATTCAGAGAAAAAGGGTCTGAATGGTGAAAGAAAATGTTACTGTTAGTTTGAAAATAGGTGAGCTTTTGATACACTCCTTTCACTCATTTTATAGCATAGCATGTAACCCTTATCTAGTTTTCCAGTTAGTTTATAATCCTGTTATATACCTAAATGGTTTTACTGAATTAACTACTAGTGGCATTTTATATTGAAATAATAATATAACTTAATTAAGCTTATATATTAATATTAAATATTTGTAATAATGTGAAAGGATAGTTCTTCACTTGATTTTTCAACTTCTGAAAGGAAATTTTAATGTAAAATGCATTTCAAAGGAAACATTTTGTATTATTAAAAATAATTTGACTTATTTAAAATCCCTCTCCCTCTAACCTTCCCCCCCAAACTTCTCTACTGTGGGTTTTATCCCTTTAAATGGAAATGTCTTTGTCCATTTATGTAAGTATATCTGAAAGATAAATTACCTGAAAGATTTAACAGTTAAAGATAATTTTACTTATCCTCTTGGGGAAAAACATAGTGTTTGGAGAAGTTTAGAGAGGGAAACCACTCTCACACACCATTTATGGGAAGTATAAATTGGTATAATTTTCTTACAGGACAATATATCAATACCATTAAAAACTTAAATGTGTGTAACCATGTTGCTATAGGCTGAAAGTTTGTGTTCCCACAAAATTCATATATTGAAATCCTAACCCCCAGAGGTGATGGTATTAGTAGGTGGGGCCTTTTGGGGTTGATGAGGTCATGAGGGTGGGTCCCTCATGGATGGAATTAGTGCTTTTATAAAAGAGATCTTACTGAGCTCCCCAGCTGCTTCTGCCACATGAGGATACAATGAGAAGCCTGCACCCCAGAGAGAGCTGTCACACTGTTCTTGGACTTCTAGCCTCCAGAACTGTGAGCAATAAATTTCTGCTGTTTATAAGCCACCTAGTCTTTGGTATTTTATTATAGCAGCCCAAACGAAGTAAGATACATGTTCTTATTCTTAAGGTTTTCAAAACATATAGAGAGAACTTTTAATTGTCCTCAGGAGACAGAGAATAGATGGGTAATGAAAACATTAAAGTCCACTGATTTACACACAAGCTTCAATCCCCCCCATCATTAAAGATTTTATTAAATCTTCTAAGAAATAGCAAAATGATGGATCACAGTATGATCCTCTGCTGTACTCTACCCCCTAACTACTCTTAGTAGACATGCTGATTAGTGAAATGGCTAAGCAGTTAACAACAGTGAGACAGAGTAGAAACAAAATGCTTGTATAATCCCCTAAAAGGACAATCAGCCACTAAATATTTAAGGTTTGACTATGCAGTAGATGTAAATTATGCCTAATAAATCCCATCTGCTCAGTCCTTTCATTATAACATGTAAAATGGGTTGTATATAGGAAGTCTTTCCACAAACGCTTCACAGTAGAGGATGTGCTAGAGTTTCAGTGGGGGCTCTAAATGAATTAAATGGTCTAAATACAGAGGAGAGAAAAAAAGATAATTAGAAAGATGCCAAAGGGGGGAAAGTGGTGGGGAAGGGGGGTGGTGTGATGAATTGGGAGATTGGGATTGACATATATACACTAATAATGTATAAAATACATAACTAATAAGAACCTGCTGTCTAAAAAAATAATAAAATTAAATTAAAAAAAAAACAGAAAGATGCCAGATGATTGGCCAGTACTGAAGTCTCTAATACCTCTTGAGAGACACCCTTTATGTTATATTTATCCCTATATAGAAATGGTAGCAAATCAAATAGACTAGCTACATCCACAGAAGGCATTTTACAATCACTCAAGTGTCCCTAAATGGCAACTTAGGTGAAATAAAGCTTTTTACCTCAGAGTCACAACTGACTATTTTCTTTTTTTAATTAATTAATTAATTTATTTATTTATTTTTGGCTGTGTTGGGTCTTCATTGCTGTGCACGGGCTTTCTCTAGTTGCGGCAAGCAGGGGCTACTCTTGGTTGCGGTGCGCGGGCTTCTTATTGCAGTGCAGTGGTTTCTCTTGTTACAGAGCACGGGCTCTAGGCACGCGGGCTTCAGTAGTTGTGTTGCGTGAGATCAGTAGTTGTGGGTCGCGGGCTCTAGAGGGCAGGCTCCGTAGTTGTGGCCCATGGGCTTAGTTGCTCCGCAGCATGTGGGATCTTCCTGGACTAGGGCTTGAACCCATGTCCCCTGCATTGGCAAGCAGATTATTAACCACTGAGCCACCAGGGAAGCCTCATAACTCACTATTTTCTTAATGAGCAGGGCTGCCTAGCTAGTCCTCCTACTTTGAATCTCTGAATACATGAAATGTTCATTGTTAGCCCACTAACAATTTACTACTACATTTTCTAAAATTTTTACTTTAAATATATCCAAAACAGTTTTACTTGTGTGTGTGAGAGAGAGAGATAGAGAGAGGAGAGGTGTGACAGTCCAGGAATGGGTCAGGAAGCTGGAAAAGTAAACTTACCTTAATTTCTATTTCCTCTAACATATGACGGATGTTTACACTCAAGATCCCAAAGTTTATGAGAAGAAATCAACATTGTCCTTTTGATATTACTTTTTATACCAGGATTCATGTCTTTTACGTTTAAAGGCAATTGCCAATTTAGATAAAATTTATTTTATAGATACCATAGTGTCTGAAAATGTTTCATCTTCTCATTAAACTATTACATATTTTAATTTATAATTTTAGTTGTGATTCCTTGACTTAAAGTGTTACATACTTTTGGAGCGTAATTAATAACATCCAAATTCTGAGCAGCTGCAGGATCATTGGCAACGTTCAGCATAAACAATGAGGTTGATTTGTATATTTTAGACACTTGGTTAACTCCTAATTAAACATAGCAACTTTAAATTGACCTAATTATTTACCTTTCAAAATCATTTCCTTTTACTCTACTATATCCAGCTTTATTTATTTTTTCTTAGAAATCAATCATTGCTATATTATCTTTCCTTTATCTTTAGCAGACTCAACATAAAAATTCAACAAAATTTACTGAGAGCCAGCTACACATCTTGCCTAGAGTAGGGAAAACTTCATACACTTCAGTTCTAGAAACTCCATTTCAAAGTGGAAATCCGTAAAGGAGTCTGCATGATCAAATTGGAGGGTACAATGTTATAACTAAAGTTATATTAAAGAATTTAGCATTTTAAAGAAAAATGTGTTATGAATATGTAACATTTGTAAACATGTTAAACCAGTAAAATTGGACTCTAAATTATGGAATTATGATTTGATTCTTGGAAGGGACTTTGTCAGTGTATCTAATTTAATTCCCTTATTTTACAAATGAAAAAACTGAGGTACAAACAAGTTAAATGATTCTTTCCAAAGCTATACAATTATATAGTGGCAAAGATGGAGCTAGAAACCAAGATACCAGACTCCCAGTTTGATGCTCATTTTAGTGCCACATACTGACTCCCTGAATGAGTAGTGTATAATTTATATTCCAAAAATCCATTAGCCTCAAAAATAAATGGAAGAATAGATGAATAACTAGATGCTGATATATTATAAAGATAGCATATGAAACATGGTTATTTACCTAATCAAACCAACTATGTTAGTAAAGTAAATTAGATAGCAATGATTTGGGTTCTGGCCATCTTAAAATTTAAAACTACTTTATAAATTTCTTTTTTTTTTTTTTTTTTGGCAGTACACAGGCCTCTCACTGTTGTGGTCTCTCCCGTTGCGGAGCACAGGCTCCAGACGCACAGGCTCAGCGGCCATGGCTCACGGGCCTAACCGCTCCATGGCATGTGGGATCTTCCCGGACTGGGGCACGAACCCGTGTCCCCTGCATCGGCAGGCGGACTCTCAACCACTGTGCCACCAGGGAAGCCCAACTTTATAAATTTCTTGTGTTTCAGTAATCTTCTAGGAGCAAGAGGTAACAAGTTTTTAAATCAATCACTCATTTTCAAAGTAATAGCCTTTGTAACATCTTAGAGGAGTCAATAATATTTACTGAACATCTTTTACTGTTGGTCCAGAGACTGTTCTAGGTGGTGGGGATGCAGTGGTTAAACAAGACAAAGAAAATGTCTCCTTTTAGAGAGCTTCTATTCTAAGGAGTGTGCATGCATCTGTATGTACATATGCATATGTGCATGTGCATGCATGTGTGGTGATAGGGCAAACAAAAACACAAAGAAGAAAATATCATAGAGTAATAAGGGCTGTGAAGAATAAATGATGCTGTAATAGAAAATAGCTGTAAGCTACTTTAGATTGGGTGGCCAGTAATATCAGGCCAGCACTACCAAAGCCAAAGACACAGCAAGAAAAGAAAACTACAGACCAATATCCCTTATGAGCACTGATGCAAAAATCCTCAACAAAATACAAGCAAACAGAATTCAGCAGCATATGAAAAAGATTTTACACCATGACCAAGTGGGATTTATTCCTAGAATGTAAGGCTAGTTCAACAAATCAATCAATGTAATATACCACATTAACAGAGTGAAGGAAAAAAACCACATGATCATCTCAATACATGCAAAAGAAACCATTTGACAAAATTCAACACCCTTTCACGATTAAAAACAATACCCTAGACCTTCAAGATGGCGGAGGAGTAAGAAGTGGAGATCACCTTTCCAACCACAAATATATCAAAAACATATCAACTTGTGGAACAACTCCTACAGAACACATAATGAACGCTGGCAGAAGACCTCAGACCTCCCAAAAGGCAAGAAACTCCCCACGTACCTGGGTAGGCCAAAAGAAAAAACAGAGGCAAAGAATAGGGACAGGACCTGCACCAGTGGGAGGGAGCTGTGAAGGAGGAAAGGTCTCCACACACTAGGAAGCCCCTTCGCGGGCAGAGATTGCGGGAGGCGGAGCGGGGAGCTTCGGAGCCGCGGAGGACAGCACAGCAACGGGGGTGCGGAGGGCAAAGCGGAGAGATTCCTGCACAGAGGATCGGTGCCGACCGGCACTCACCAGCCCGAGAGGCTTGTGTGCTCCGGGGCGGACGGGGGCTGGGAGCTGCGGCTCGGGGTTGGTCGGATCCCAGGGAGAGGACTGGGGTTGGCTGCATGAACACAGCCTGAAGGGGGCTAGTGCACCACAGCTAGCCGGGAGGGAGTCTGGGAAAAAGTCTGGACCTGCCTAAGAGGCAAGAGACCATTGTTCCGTGGTGTGCGAGGAGAGGGGATTCAGAGCACTGCCTAAATGAGCTCCAGAGACGGGTGTGAGCCGCGGCTATCAGCACGGACACCAGAGACGGGCATGAGACGCTAAGCCTGCTGCTGCAGCCACCAAGAAGCCTGTGTGCAAGCACAAGTCAGCATCCACACCTTCCCTCCCGAGAGCCTGTGCAGCCCGTCACTGCCAGGGTCCCATGATCCAGGGACAACTTCCCCGGGAGAACGCACGGCGCGCCTCAGGCCGGTGCAACGTCATGCTGGCCTCTGTAGCCGCAGGCTCGCCCCCCACTCCGTGCCCCTCCCTCCCTCCAGCCTGAGCAAGCCAGAGGCCCCCAATCAGCTGCTCCTTTAACCCCGTCCTGTCTGAGTGAAGAACAGATGGCCTCAGGCGACCTACATGCAGGGGCGGGGCCAAATCCAAAGCCGAACCCCAGGAGCTGTGCAAACAAAGAAGAGAAAGGGAAATCTCTCCCAGCAGCCTCAGGAGCAGTAGATTAAATCTCCACAATCAAACTGGTGTACCCTGAATCTCTGGAATACCTGAAGAGACAACGAATCATCCCAAAATTGAGATGGTGGACTTTGGGAGCAACTGTAGACTTGGGATTTGCTTTCTGCCTCTAGTTTGCTTCTGGTTTTATGTTTATCTTAGTTTAGTATTTAGAGCTTACTATCATTGGTAGATTTCTTTACTGATTTGGTCACTCTCTTCCTTTTTTTTTTTAATATATAAAAAATTTTTTCCATTTTCTCTTTTTGTGAGTGTGTATGTGTATACTTCTTTGTGTGATTTTGTCTGTATAGCTTTGCTTTGGCCATTTGTCCTGGGTTTCTGTCTGTTTTGTATATTTTTTAGCTCTTGTTATCATTGGTGGATTTGTTTTTTGGTTTGGTTGCTCTCTTCTTTCTTTCTTTTTTATTTTTAATAATTAAAATTTTTTTTTATTTTAGTAACTTTAATTAATAACTTTTTATTTAATAATTTTATTTATTTTATTTATTTATTTCATTCCTTCTTTTTTTTTCTCTCCCGTTTCTTCTGAGCCTTGTGGCTGACAGGGTCTTGGTGCTCCGGCCCGGTGTCAGGCCTGAGCCCCTCTGAGGTGGGAGAGCCGAGTTCAGGACATTGGTCCACCAGAGACCTCCTGGCCCCACATAGTATCTAACAGCAAAAGCTCTCCCAGAGATCTCCATCTCAATGCTAAGACCCAGCTCCACTCAATGACCAGCAAGCTACAACACTGGACACTGTATGCCAAACAACTAGCAAGACAGGAAGACAACCCCACCCATTAGCAGAGAGACTGCCTAAAATCATAATAAGTTCACAGACACCCCAAAACACACCACCGGACGTGGTCTTGCCCACCAGAAAGGCAAGATCCAACCTTATCCACCAGAACACAGGCACCAGTCCCCTCTACCAGGAAGCCTACACAACCCACGGAACCAAACTTACCCACTGGGAGCAGACACCAAAAACAACGGGAACTGCGAACCTGCAGCCTGCGAAAAGGAGACCCCGAACACAGTAAGTTAAGCAAAATGACAAGACAGAGAAATACACAGCAGATGGAGGAGCAAGGTAAAAAAACCCACCAGACCAAACAAATGAAGAGGAAATAGGCAGTCTACCTGAAAAAGAATTCAGAGTATTGATAGTGAAAGATGATCCAAAATCTTGGAAATAGAATGGAGAAAATACAAAAAATGTTTAACAAGGACGTAGAAGAACTAAAGAGCAAACAAACAATGATGAACAACACAATAAATGCAATTAGAAAGTCTCTAGTAGGAATCAATAGCAGAATAATTGAGGCAGAAGAAAGGAAAAATGACCTGGAAGATAAAATAGTGGAAACAACTACCACAGAGCAGAATAAAGAAAAAAGAATGAAAAGAATTGAGGACAGCTTCAGAGATCTCTGGGACAAGATTAAACACACCAACGTTTGAATTATAGGGGTCCCAGAAGAAGAAGAGAAAAAAAAAGGACTGAGAAAATATTTGAAGAGATTATAGTTGAAAACTTCCCTAATAAGGGAAAAGAAATAGTCAATCAAGTCCAGGAAGCGCAGAGAGTCCCATACAGGATAAATCCAAGGAGGAACACGCCAAGAAACATATTACTCAAACTATCAAAAATTAAATACAAAGAAAAAATATTAAAAGCAGCAAGGGAAAAGCAACAATTAACATACAAGGGAATCCCCATAAGGTTAACAGCTGATCTTTCAGCAGAAACTCTGCAAGCCAGAAGGGAGTGGCAGGACATATTTAAAGTGATAAAAGGGAAAAACCTACAACCAAGATTACTCTACCCAGCAAGGGTACAGATTCAGATTCTAGAGAGAAATGAAAACGTTACAGGCAAGCAAAAGCTAAGAGAATTCAGCACCACCAAACCAACTCTACAACAAATGCTAAAGGAACTTCTCTAGGCAGGAAACACAAGAGAAGGAAAAGACTTACAATAACAAACTCAAAACAATTAAGATAATGGTAATAGGGGCATACTTATTGATAACTACCTTAAATGTAAATGGATTAAATTAATGCGAATCAAAACTACAATGAGGTATCACCTCACACCAGTTAGAATGGGCATCATCAGAAAATCGACAAACAACAAATGCTGGAGAGGGTGTGGAGAAAAGGGAACCGTCTTGCACTGTTGGTGGGAATGTAAATTGATACAGCCAGTATGGAGAACAGTACGGAGGTTCCTTAAAAAACTAAAAATAGAACTACCATAAGACCCAGCAATCCCACTACTGGGCATATACCCAGAGAAAACCAGAATTCAAATAGACACATGCACCCCAATGTTTATTGCAGCATTATTTACAATAGCCAGGTCATGGAAGCAACCTAAATGCCCATAGACAGAGGAATGGATAAAGAAGATGTGGTACATATATACAATGGAATATTACTCAGCCATAAAAAGGAGCAAAATTGGGTCATTTGTAGAGACGTGGATGAATCTAGAGACTGTCATACAGAGTGAAGTAAGTCAGAAAGAGAAAAACAAATATCATATATTAAAGCATATATGTGGAACCTAGAAAAATGGTACTGATGAACTGGTTTTCAGGTCAGAAATTGAGACACAGATATAGAGAACAAATGTATGGACACCATGGGGGGAAAGCAGTGGGGGAGTGGGGGGTGGTGTGATGAATTGGGAGATTGGGATTGACACATATACACTGATATGTGTAAAATGGATAACTAATAAAAACCTGCTGTATAAAAAAATAAATAAAATAAAATTCAAAAATTCAAAAAAAATCAAAACAATTGGGTTAATAACCAAAATAAAATTTACTATAATTGAACATTAACTTAATCAGTTTTATTAATGTCTAATTTTCTACATTTTGTTAACCATATTAGAAAAAATTTAATATTGCACATAAAATTTTAATTTAAATTAAAAAGCCATGTATAACTTTCCCTCAAATTTTTCCAGAGTAGAGAAAAATTGCAACCACTTGAAAGATTGATTGGATGAAATCAGTTATATAAATTGAGAAATGTTTCACAGATCGATATACATTACAACAGTGTTTATTAAAAGATATTGACTAGATATAGAAGACAAATTAAAGGTAAAAAAAGAACACTTCTATTGATCCAACTGAAGTACAGGTTACTACCAAGAGTTTAGTCTTCAAAATTGGTACATACCGTTCCTAATGACACACTTTAAGGCAGTAAGATAGGTCTACTCTTTGTGTGTGTGTGTGTGTGTGTGTGTGTGTGTGTGTGTGTGCATGAATGTACATATATATATATTTTTTTCATTTTAACATCTTTATTGGAGTATAATTGCTTTACAATGGTATGTTAGTTTCAGCTTCACAACAAAATGAATCAGTTATATATATACATATGTTCCCATATCTTTTCCCGCTTGTGTCTCCCTCCCTCCCACCCTCCCTATCCCACCCCTCCAGGTGGTCACAAAGCACCGAGCTGATCTCCCTGTGCTATGCGGCTGCTTCCCACTAGCTATCTACCTTACCTTTGTTAGGGTATATATGTCCATGCCTTTCTCTCTCTTTGTCACAGTTTACCCTTCCCCCTCCCCATATCCTCAAGTCCATTCTCTAGTAAGTCTGTGTCTTTATTCCTGTTTCACCCCTAGGTTCTTCATGACATTTTAAAAATTAAATTCCATATATATGTGCTAGCATACAGTATTTGTCTCTCTCTTTCTGACTTACTTCACTTTGTATGACAGACATAAACGGAATACAAATAGCTCAATTTCATTTCTTTTCATGGCTGAGTAATATTCCATTGTATATATGTGCCACATCTTCTTTATCCATTCATCTGATGATGGACACTTAGGTTGTTTCCATCTCCAGGCTATTGTAAATAGAGCCGCAATGAACATTTTGGTACATGATTCCTTTTAAAATATGGTTTTCTCAGGGTATATGCCTAGTAGTGGGATTGCTGGGTCATATGGTAGTTCTATTTGCAGTTTTTTAAGGAACCTCCATACTGTTCTCCACAGTGGCTGTATCAATTTGCATTCCCACCAACAGTGTAAGAGGGTTCGCTCTTCTCCACACCCTCTCCAGCGTTTATTGTTTCTAGATTTTTTGATGATGGCCATTCTGACTGGTATGAGATGATATCTCATTGTAGTTTTGATTTGCATTTCTCTAATGATTAATGATGTTGAGCATTCTTTCATGTGTTTGTTGGCAGTCTGTATATCTTCTTTGGAGAAATGTCTATTTAGATCTTCTGCCCATTTTTGGATTGGGTTGTTTGTTTTTTTGTTATTAAACTGCATGAGCTGTTTATAAATTTTGGAGATTAATCCTTTGTCAGTTGCTTCATTTGCAAATATTTTCTCCCATTCTGAGGGTTGTCTTTTGGACTTGTTTATGGTTTCCTTTGCTGGGCAAAAGCTTTGAAGTTTCATTAGGTCCCATTTGTTTGTTCTTGTTTTTATTTCCATTTCTCTGGGAGGTGGGTCAAAAAGGACCTTGCTGTGATTTATGTCATAGAGTGTGCTGCCTATGTTTTCCTCTAAGAGTTTGATAGTTTCTGATCTTACATTTAGGTCTTTAATCCATTTGGATCTTATTTTTGTGTATGGTGTTAGGGAGTGATCTAATCTCATACTTTTACATGTAGCTGTCCAGTTTTCCCAGCACCACTTATTGAAGAGGCTGTCCTTTCTCCACTGTACATTCCCGCCTCCTTTATCAAAGATAAGGTGACCATATGTGCGTGGGTTTATCTCTGGGCTTTCTATCCTGTTCCATTGATCTATATTTCTGTTTTTGTGTCAGTACCATACTGTCTTGATTACTGTAGCTTTGTAGTATAGTCTGAAGTCAGGAAGCCTGATTCCTCCAGCTCCATTTTTCCTTCTCAAGATTGCTTTGGCTATTCGGGGTCTCTTGTGTTTCCATACAAATTGTGAAATTTTTTGTTCTAGTTCTGTGAAAAATGCCACTGGTAGTTTGATAGGGATTGCATTGAATCTGTAGATTGCTTTGGCTAGTAGAGTCATTTTCACAATGTTGATTCTTCCAATCCAAGAACATGGTATATCTCTCCATCTATTTGTATCATCTTCATTTTCTTTCATCAGTGTCTTGTAATTTTCTGCATACAGGTCTTTTGTCTCCTTAGGTAGGTTTATTCCTAGATATTTTATTCTTTTTGTTGCAATGGTAAATGGGAGTGTTTTCTTGATTTCACTTGCAGATTTTTCATCCTTAGTGTATAGGAATGCCAGAGATTTCTGTAAATTATTTTTGTATCCTGCTACTTTACCAAATTCATTGATTAGCTCTAGTAGTTTACCGGTGGCATCTTTAGGATTCTCTATGTATAGTATCATGTCATCTGCAAACAGTGACGGTTTTACTTCTTCTTTTCCAGTTTGCATTCCTTTTATTTCTTTTTCTTCTCTGATTGCCGTGGCTAGGACTTCCAAAACTATGTTGAATAAGAGTGGTGAGAGTGGGCAACCTTGTCTTGTTCCTGACCTTAGTGGAAATGCTTTCAGTTTTTCACCATTGAGGATGATGTTGGCTGTGGGCTTGTCATATACGGCCTTTATTATATTGAGGAAAGTTCCCTCTACACCTACTTTCTGCAGGGTTTTTATCATAAATGGGTGTTGAATTTTGTCAAAAGCTTTCTCTGCATCTATTGAGATGATCATATGGTTTTTCTCCTTCAATTTGTTAATATGGTTTATCACATTGATAGATTTGCGTATATTGAAGAATCCTTGCATTCCTGGAATAAACCCCACTTGATCATGGTGTATGATCCTTTTAATGTGCTGTTGGATTCTGTTTGCTAGTATTTTGTTGAGGATTTTTGCATCTATGTTCATCAGTGATATTGGCCTGTAGTTTTCTTTCTTTGTGACATCCTTGTCTGGTTTTGGTATCAAGGTGATGGTGGCCTCGTAGAATGAGTTTGGGAGTGTTCCTCCCTCTGCTATATTTTGGAAGAGTTTGAGAAGGATAGGTGTTAGCTCTTCTCTAAATGTTTGATAGAATTCGCCTGTGAAGCCATCTGGTCCTGGGCTTTTGTTTGTTGGAAGATTTTTAATCACAGTTTCAATTTCAGTGTTTGTGATTGGTCTGTTCATATTTTCTATTTCTTCCTGATTCAGTCTTGGCAGTTTGTGCATTTCTAAGAATTTGTCCATTTCTTCCAGATTGTCCATTTTATTGGCATAGAGTTGCTTGTAGTAATCCCTCATGATTTTTTGTATTTCTGCAGTGTCAGTTGTTACTTCTCCTTTTTCATTTCTAATTCTATTGATTTGAGTCTTCTCCCTTTTTTTCTTGATGAGTCTGGCTAATGGTTTATCAATTTTGTTTATCTTCTCAAAGAACCAGCTTTTAGTTTTATTGATCTTTGCTATTGTTTCCTTCATTTCTTTTTCATTTATTTCTGATCTGATTTTTATGATTTCTTTCCTTCTGCTAAGTTTGGGCATTTTTTGTTCTTCTTTCTCTAATTGCTTTAGGTGCAAGGCTAGGTTGTTTATTCGAGATGTTTCCTGTTTCTTAAGGTAGGATTCTATTACTATAAACTTCCGTGTTAGAACTGCTTTTGCTGCATCCCATAGATTTTGAGTCGTCGTATCTCCATTGTCATTTGTTTCTAGGTATTTTTTGATTTCCTCTTTGAGTTCTTCAGTGATCATTTCATTATTAAGTAGTGTATTGTTTAGCCTCCATGTGTTTGTATTTTTTACAGATCTTTTCCTCTAGTTGATATCTAGTCTCATAGTGTTGTGGTCAGAAAAGATACTTGATACAATTTCAAATTTCTTAAATTTACCATGGCTTGATTTGTTACCCAAGGTATGATCTATCCTGGAGAATGTTCCATGAGCACTTGAGAAAAATGTGTATTCTGTTGTTTTTGGATGGAGTGTCCTATAAATATCAATTAAGTCCATCTTGTTTAATGTATCATTTAAAGCTTGGGTTTCCTTATTTATTTTCATTTTGGATGATCTGTCCATTGGTGAAAGTGGGGTGTTAAAGTCCCCTACTATGAATGTGTTACTGTCGATTTCCCCTTTTATGGCTGTTAGTATTTGCCTTATGTATTAAGGTGCTTCTATGTTGGGTGCATAGATATTTACAATTGTTATATCTTCTTCTTGGATCGATCCCTTGATCATTATGTAGTGTCCTTCTTTGTCTCTTCTAGTAGTCTTTATTTTAAAGTCTATTTTGTCTGATATGAGAATTGCTCCTCCAGCTTTCTTTTGGTTACCATTTGCATGAAATACCTTTTTCCATCCCCTTACTTTCAGTCTGTATGTGTCTCTAGGTCTGAAGTGGGTCTCTTGTAGACAGCATATATATGGGTCTTGTTTTTGTATCCATTCAGCCAATCTGTGTCTTTTGGTGGGAGCATTTAGTCCATTTACATTTAAGGTAATTATCGATATGTATGTTCCTATTCCCATTTTCTAAATTGTTTTGGGTTCGTTATTATAGGACTTTTCCTTCTCTTGTGTTTTTGTCTAGAGCAGTTCCTTTAGCATTTGTTGTAAAGCTGGTTTGGTGGTGCTGAACTCTCTCAGCTTTTGCTTGTCTGTAAAGGTTTTAATTTCTCCATCAAATCTGAATGAGATTCTTGCTGGGTAGAGTAATCTTGGTTGCAGCTTTTTCTCCTTCATCACTTTCAATATGTCCTGCCACTCCCTTCTGGCTTGCAGAGTTTCCGCTGAAAGATCAGCTGTTAACCTTATGTGGATTCCCTTGTGTGTTATTTGTTGTTTTTCCCCTGCTGCTTTTAATATGTTTTCTTTGTATTTAAGTTTTGACAGTTTGATTAGTATGTGTCTTGGCATGTTTCTTCTTGGATTTATCCTGTATGGGACTCTCTGTGCTTCCTGGACTTGATTAACTGTTTCCTTTTCCATATTAGGGAAGTTTTCAACTATAATCTCTTCAAATATTTTCTCAGTCCCTTTCTTTGTCTCTTCTTCTTCTAACCCCTATAATTCGAATGTTGGTGCATTTAATGTTGTCCGAGATGTCTCTGAGACTGTCCTCAGTTCTTTTCATTCTTTTTTCTTTATTCTGCTCTGCAGTTATTTCCACTATTTTATCTTCCAGGTCACTTATTTCTTCATCTGCCTCATTTATTCTGCTATTGATCCCATCTAGAGTATTTTTCATTTCATTTATTGTGTTGTTCATCATTGTTTGTTTCATCTTTAGTTCTTCTAGGTCCTTGTTAAGTGTTTCTTGTATTTTGTCTATTTTATTTCCAAGATTTTGGATCATCTTATTATCATTACTCTGAATTCTTTTTCAGGTAGACTGCCTATTTCCTCTTCATTTGTTAGGTCTGGTGGGTTTTTATCTTGCTCCTTTATCTGCTGTGTGTTTTTCTGTCTTCTCATTTTGCTTATCTTACTGTGTTTGGGGTCTCCTTTTTGCAGGCTGCAGGTTCGTAGTTCCTGTTGTTTTTGGTGTCTGTTCCCAGTGGCTAAGGTTGGTTCAGTGGGTTGTGTCGGCTTCCTGGTGGAGGGCACTTGTGCCTGTGTTCTGGTGGATGAGGCTGGATGTTGTCTTTCTCGTGGGCAGGTCCACGTCTGGTGGTGTGTTTTGTGGTGTCTGTCGACTTATTATGATTTTGGGCAGCCTCTCTGCTAATGGGTGGGGTTGTGTTCCTGTCTTGCTAGTTGTTTGGCATACGATGTCCAGCACTGTAGCTTGCTGGTCGTTGAGTGAAGCTGAGTGCTGGCGTTGAGATGGAGGTCTCTGGGAGATTTTTGCCGTTTGATATTATGTGCAGCTGGGAGGTCTCTTGTGGACCAGTGTCCTGAAGTTGGCTCTCCCACCTCTGAGGTACAGCACTGACTCCTGGCTGCAGCACCAAGAGCCTTTCAGCCACACGGCTCAGAAGAAAAGGGAGAAAAAGTAGAAAGAAAGAATTAGTAGAAGTAGAAAGAAAGAAAGGAGGGAGGGAGGGAGGGAGCAAGGAAGGAAGGAGGGAAGGAAGGAAAAAAAAGAAAGAAAGAAGATAAAGTAAAATAAAATAAATTAAGATAAAATATAATAAAGTTATTAAAATAAAAAAAGAATTATTAGGAGGAAAAAAAACCCAAAAAACAAAAAAACGGATGGATAGAACCCTGGAACAAATGGTGGAAGCAAAGCTATACAGACAAAATCTCACACAGGAGCATACACATACACACAAAAAAAGGAAAAGGGGAACGAATAATAAATCTTGCTCTCAAAGTCCACCTCCTTAATTTGGGATGATTCGTTGTCTATTCATGTATTCCACAGATTCAAGGTACATCAAGTTGATTGTGGAGCTTTATTCCGCTGCTTCTGCGGCTGCTGGGAAAGATTTCCCTTTCTCTTTTTTGCTCGCACAGCTCCCCGGGCTCAGCTTTGGATTTGGCCCCGCCTCTGCATGTAGGTCGCCTGAGGGCAACTGTTCTTCGCTGAGACAGGGTGGGGTTAAAGGAGCCCCTGATTCGGGGGCTCTGGCTCACTCAGGCCGGGGGGAGGGAGGGGCACGGATTGCCGGGCAAGCCTGCGGCTGCAGAGGCTGGCGTGATGTTGCACCAGCCTGAGGCGTGCCGTGCGCTCTCCCGGGGGAGTTGTCCCTGGATCCCGGGACCCTGGCAGTGGCAGGCTGCACAGGCTCCCCGAAAGGGGGGGTGTGGACAGTGACCCGCGTTTGCACACAGGCTTTTTGGTGACAGCAGCAGCATCCTTAGCATCTCATGTCTGTCTCCAAGATAGGTCTACTCTTATGTTAGAAAAAACCCTAGTGTCCTGAAGGGGTTAATAATATGTCTGAGAAAAAATAAAGTACCATTGGCCAAACACATTTGAGAAAGGCTCTATATTATAGTTTGCTCATCTGAGAAAGGGTATTTATTACTGTTTCCTCCTAGAAACATACAAATAATGGCAGCATATTAAAGACTCAGAAATCAAGCATCAAGTGTAACTTTGTTATTTCAGAACTTCTAACATTTATTTGATAAAGAGATTCATCTTTTCCCACCTCCAAACCCTTCTGAATATCTTACAAAGATATCCTGCAGCATCCAGTTTGGGAAATGCAGACAGTCCCATCATTACCTACTCAGGGTTTCATCCAATTATCTTGGACATTAAAAGATTGAGCAGTTTGTGGATCATTGTTCTCAAATAACCTTGTCTCACCTGCAATGTAGTCTCTTTTTGTCCACCCCATTGCTACTCCAAGTGTCCTCTCCTGCTTGCCTGTCACCTTTCTATGCCTGCCCCATTGCTAGCGTCCGTTAAATACTAATAAATCTAGACAGACATTGATGTCATGATTCCAAATATAAATCATTACTACTACTACTACTACTAGTAAGTAGTCTCCAGAGATTTTCCCTGAGTCTTCCCTGCTCTTTGAAGGGCCATACAACTTATCATCTTTTATTCCTTCTTTCTGTATAAAAGAGGAGGTCTCACTATGTTCTAGAACTAATCTTACCTCTGGAGGCTGGAAAAGAAGTTCTTTCTTTTGAAAAATTTCAAAGCATTAATTCAGAGCTTTCCGATTGGGTTGCTGGAGCACAAATAGGTGTTAAGTGTGTAGGAAATAGCTCCCCCTTCAGCTTCAGGGTGGTGGGGCAAGACATACAGGGCAGGGCAGTTACCTCTGGCTACAAGCAGCTTCACAGGGCTTTCTCTGGGTGTTTTATAAATATTATCATATTTTATGTTGCCAGGGCATGAAAAACATTAGAAAAAGAACATTAATATGCTCAGAACATTTGTACACTGACCCACTTTTCAGTGAGTTAGGAAAGAACATGAAATATTGAATAAGAATCACAAAATTCTGAAACAATAAGAAATATATATATATAACTTTATTAGGAATATTTTTGACAAACTCCAAGACATTTTAGTAGAGATATTTAACTATGATTAAAGAATATTGTTTAAAATAGTAATAATGAAAATCATATTATTTCTGAAATGTGAAACAGTTGTAGGAAAAGATGGTTATATTGAACACTTTCTATTTAAACAAGAAAAGCATCCATGAAAGCTTCTAAATGAGGTTGGACTATCAAAAAGTAGCGCTCTTTGAATATTACAGTCCATAGAATTTAACCTTCATTTCATTATATAGAGGACATGGCTATGATTTATTAAGTACAATGTGGACAGAAGTGACACTATACCCAGAAGACATCAAAGAGTCTAAGATTAATACCAAGAATGCCAAAGCAATTGAATAATGCAATATGCTAAGCATGACAGAGCAGCATCTACAAGCTATAATTTGTAGTATATTGTTCACACAAGAATAAATGATAGGGAAAATTTTGTTGATGAATAAAAGTTTTAGTCAATGAGTATGTGGAATGAGATAATACCATCAGAAGAAAACAAACGGATGTTTTTTAAACTACTACCTGACAGATTACATGAAACTCAACAAAAGGTAAACTTTTTGCAGAGTATTTTGCATTTTCCAGTTTACAGAGCAATTCTTTTCGAATACTAAAAAATCACATTTTCAAATTTCTACTCCTTTCCCAGACTGATTGCTGGAGGCAAATTTCAGATTAATTTCTAACACTTTTGATGGAGGAATATATTTAAAGCAAGAATTTATACTAATCAGATATCCATCTGTCTTCTACATAAGACCACTCAAATCTTCCAAGAATCTGTTTTTAAACATGTGCATCCTTTTTCTTGGAACATTACTTATTCCTCTCCCAAATTAGGACAAACATGCTAATTATCCATGAGTCATATGGCTTTCAAATACACAGATTTCATTTTCTGCTATTATAAGTCCATGCAACACCCTTCTCATTTTATTTCATTATTCTTTCCCCTTTGTCTTACCCATTCTCATTTACCTTGTCCTTCCCATCAGAGATGTTTACAATAGTATATTCAATATATGTCCTTAGGCATCTGAAAATATAACCCTGAGAAATAATATATTATTTTCTATGCGTGTTTTTTTTGTTTTTTTGTTTTTTTTCAGTACGCGGGCCTCTCACTGCTGTGTCTTCACCCGTTGCGGAGCACAGGCTCCGGACGCGCAGGCTCAGCGGCCATTGCTCACGGGCCCAGCCGCTCCGCGGCATGTGGGATCTTCCTGGACCGGGGCACGAACCCATGTCCCCTGCATTAGCAGGCGGGCTCTCAACCACTGCGCCACCAGGGAAGCCCTATGCATATATGTTTTGAATGTACATAAATTGTTTTGCCCTATAGAATTCATTCTATATTTCCAAGATCTATCTATATTGCTATACCTTAAAATGATTAACTACTTCTTATTGCTGTACTGTATTCCATTGCATGTATACACCACACATTCTGGTTATTCATTTCTCTAGGGACAGATATCAAGGCTCCTTGTAACTTCTTGATAACACAAATAATGCAATGATATTTACCTCATAAATGTCCCCTTAAAAACTTGTACACAGTATAAACCCAGATGAAGGAATGATGTATACTGAATATATGGCTAATTAATTTCACTCAGTGTTATGAGTTTGCTCTCCCACCAATAGTGCATAAAGTTTCTCATGCCTCCTCATTCTAGCCAACATTTGGTATTAGCTGACTTTAAAATTTTTCCCAATACTACGTTGACTTAATTTGAATTTCTCTGACTTCATGTGAAGTTGAGCATCTCTTCATACACATTTTGGCTATTTAGAATTCCTCTTCCATGAATTGTCTATTTTTACTCCTGTCCAATTTTTGTTTCCCTGTAGATTTTAGTAGTTCCTTATGTACTCTATTTGTTAATAATCAGTTTTCAGATTTAAACTTTGAAAACATCTTTTAATCTGCCACCAGCCTGTTAAGTTTGTCTATCATGTCCTCTTCGTATAGAAATACTTAATTTTAATATGAACACATCCATCAATTTCTACCACCCACTCTTAAAGTTTATACTTTTTTAGTCTTGTTTAAACATCCTTTCCCATCCTAAGTTCACAAAGATAGCCTCATATATTTTATTACTTTATATACTGCCTTTTATAATTAGGTTTTTAATCTATTTAGAATTTATTTCTGTATTTGGAGTGAGGTAAGAATCTAAATTTACTTTTCAGCTGGTGGGAAGCAGCTGCATAGCGCAGGGAGATGAGCTCGGTGCTTTGTGACCACCTAGAGGGGTGGGATAGTGAGGGTGGGAGGGAGGGAGACGCAATAGGGAAGAGATATGGGAACGTGTATATGTATAACTGATTCACTTTGTTATAAAGCAGAAACTAACACACCATTGTAAAGCAATTATACTCCAATAAAGATGTAAAAATAAATAAATAAATAAATATACTTTTTCCTATATATTGAGCCATATACTAAATAATCCCTCTTTTCCCCTCTGATTTGTGATGCTAATCTCTGCTACATCCCACATCCTCATATATAACAGGCACTGTTCATTGCTTTTGTATTCTGTTGCATCTATTTCTTTTTTATCTGTTCCTATACCAGTACCATACTGTTTTTATTGCTATGGTTTTATAAGATGTCTTAATATATCCAATAAGACAAGTTCCCTTTCTTTAGTTCATTATTCTTCCATGCACAGAAACTATTATTCTAGTTCCTCACAAAACCCTGCTAAAATTTTCATCAAAACTGCATTGAATTTATAAGTTCATTTATGGAGAATGATATTTTTACAGTGTAGTTTTTCCCGTCCATGAACATGTTACTTTTCTCTTTTTACCTAAATCTTATTTTATGTCATTGAATACAATTTGAAAAGTACTTTGTGAAGGATTAGTACTTCTTCACTAGGTTATATCTTATGTACTTTGTAGTTTTTGTTGCTAACGTGAGTGAAGCCATATTCTCCATACTTATTTCTAGTTGGGTGCTGCTAATACAGAAGACTGTTTTGATATTTACATGAAACCTAAATCCATTAGTATAAGTAAAATATTTATAAAGTTTCTTATATAGTACTTAGTAAGTGCTTACATGTTACTTAGTATTTGCTATTATTATTGTTGTTGCCTATTATTGATCCTGCATCTGCACAATCTTTCTGAACTCTATTCTTTTTTAAAAAATAAATTTTAATTAATTAATTTATTTTTGGTTGCATTGGGTCTTCGTTGCTGCGCACGGGCTTTCTCGAGTGGGGGCTACTCTTTGTTGCAGTGCACGGGTTTCTCATTGAGGCGGCTTCTCTTGTTGCAGAGCATGGGCTCTAGGAGAGTGGGTTTCAGTAGTTGTGGCACATGGGCTCAGTAGTTGTGGCACATGGGCTCAGTAGTTGTGGCCCACGTGCTGTAGAGCGCAGGCTCAGTATTTGTGGTGCCTGGGCTTAGTTGCTCTGTGGCATGTGGGATCTTCCCAGACCAGGACTCAAACCCGTGTCCACTGCATTGGCAGATGGATTCCCAACCACTGTGCCACCAGGGAAGTCCCTCTCCTATTAGTTCTAATAGTTTGTCTATTGATTCAGTTAGGTCTTCTAATAGAAGATCACCCCATAATCTGCAGTGACAGACTTATCCATTCTATCCTATCCTTATACATCTACTATTTTTTTCTTGTCTTATTGTATTTGCTAAGAACTCCTCACTATGGGAGCTGTGATAACAAACCTCTCTTCTCTGTTCATAATGTGTCATAATCTTTTCATAGGTTTTTGTTAAAATCTTTTATCAAGTTAAAGAAAGTATCTTTCATTCCTAATTTTTTAACACTTAAAAATATAAATAAGTTTTAAACTTTATCAAATATTCTTTCTGCATATGCTGAAGTAATTTTTTCCCCTTTAGGTCATTAATGTGCTAAATTGTATTGCTATCTTTTCTGGTGATGAACCTCCTTACATTTCTAGAATGAAATTTACATCACCATGTTTTATTTATTAAAACACTGTTGAACTCAATTAATATTGATTTAGGATTTCACATTTTGTTCATAAGTGAAATGGGCTAATAGATTATTTTCTGATCTAATCTAGTATTGGTCTGAAGATTATAATTAATAAGTTAATTTGAATTGAGACCTAAAATGAATTGCACAGCTTTCCCTCATTTTCTTTTTTCTGGAACACTTTATATGAGTTGGAATTATCTTTACTTTGAAAGTTTTGAAGAACTCAAAAAATTGTATGATCCTATGGATTAATTTTTCAATCTCATTCTAACCCTCTTATAACATGCAGAAACTGAAAGTAAAATCTACATGTTTCAAATTCCCTGACAGTTAGAATTCTGAATGTGATTTAAGGTCTGGCAATAAGATTCACTTGTGGGAGATTTTGATTCAAGATTGAGTCACGTGGAAACAGGGTACAGTGCATTCATTTCTTTTTCTTCCAGTTTTGCTGGGATATAATTGACATACAGCACTGTAAGTTTAAGGTATACAGCATAATGATTCAACTTAAATACATCATGAAATTATTACCACAATAAATTTAGTGAACACCCATCATCTCATATAGATACAAAATTAAAGAAATAGAAAAAATTTTTTTTCCTTGTGATAAGTCAGGATTTATTCTCTTAACAATTTTCACATATAACATATAGCAGTGTTAATTATGTTTATCATGTTGTACATTACATCCCTAGTACTTATTTTATCTTATAGCTGTAATTTTGTACATTCATTTTTATGGAATAAATGTTGGCAGTGGTGATATTAGACTAAAACCAGCAGTGCTGGCAACAAATTCCCGATCATAATAGTGGCCAGAGTTCTTTTGGTGGCTCAGTTCTGCTGGGTTTTGGAGATCATTCTTGAAAGCTCAGCCATAGTCTGTTACTTCAGTCTTTCCAACAATTCTGTGATTTACGCATTCTTTAATAAACCCTTTACTGAGTATACTAGCTACAGTGTATTTGCTTAACTAAAATTAAGAAGCTTGACCATAAATTTTACTTAGACTGGAGTCCTGGTGAATGATTAGAAATCTCTTTCATGGATAGTGCATTATCCAAGTTTTCTATTTCTTCTCAGGCAACATTTTTCTCTGAAAATTGTATTTTTATTTAGATTTTTGATATTATTGTTGTATAGTTCATAGTTTTTGTTGTTTTAAAAATCTCTATTACTTCTATAGCTAATTCTCTTTCGGGGGTTAAATTTAATTTATATTCTCTTTTATTTGGTTGATCAGCTTTGTCAGATATTTGTACTTTATCTCTTCAAAGAAATAGGTTTTGATTGTTTATCATCACTATTGATTTCTTTCTTTCTTATTGATTTTTCCTCATTTGTATTATCTCCTCCCTTCTTATTTCTGTATGTTTTCTATTGTTTCCTTTTCCAGTTCTTTGAGCTTAATTCTTTCTTTATTTTTCTCAATCTTTCTTGTTTTCTGATAAATGTATTTAAAGTTATTCATTCACCTAAAAGAATTTTTAAATTTCCCTTAAATTTTTTCCTCTTCTTTTTAATCCAGGAGCTATTAATCATTTTTAGTTCCTAGACTTATAGGATTTTTTTCAGACATCTTTTTAGTATTTATTCTTAATTAAATTGTTAAATGATGAAAGAAAATAATCTATATTTCATGGATTCTTTGAAATATATAAAGCTATCTTTATGACTTAATTCCTGGTTAATTTTTGTGGGTGTTCCACATGTATTTGAAAATAATATGTATATTCTGTTGAGTGTAAGATTCTACATCTTCATTTCTTCATTTCAGTTTATAAATCATGTTATAATTTTGTATAATTTTGATTTTTTTGAAAGCTTCTTCAATCAGTTTTTTTAGAAGGATGACAAAATCTCCAGCTTAAATTGACTTATGAATTTCTCTCAATAGTGCTTTCTGCTTCCTTATATAATTCAAAGCCATATTGTTTGTTGCTAATATATTCATATCATTACAGTTTACTGGTATATGATTATTTAAAGATTAACTTTAGCCTTAAATTCTATTTTGCTATCATGGCTTCTTTTAAAGAGATTTGTTCATATTTACCTGATATCTCTTTTTCTATCCCTTAACATATGACCTTTATAAAATATTTAGGTATGTTACTGAATTTTTTCCCACCACATAAAGCCACAGGAGGTCTTGCTTACAAAGACCTTAAGGTCTACATTGTAAGTATATAGCTTCATAGAGAAAGATGAGATTACATAACAATTCTGAGCCAGACACAAAATCTATATTCTTCCAACATGTTCCAGATGCAAGCTTAGTTTCCAGTTTAGCAGTGGGCATATCAAAAGGTAAATGGGCAAAAGAGGTATTTATACTATCTTGGGCTGCCTGCTTTTAGGATAGCAGCAGAGGTCCTCCTCAGCTCAGTAATGCTTGTCTAAGGAATTTTTGGTTTCTTTATTGCCTGATTGTGCTTGTCCAAGCACTTAGATTGGAACAGGGATGGTCTTGTTTTGTCCATGTTGACAAAAATAATATCTCAGTATCTATAGAATTATGGGAAACAGTGAGAATTTACCTTTTGGACTGAACCAAATACCACACCTGAAAAGACTCAGTTGCAGAGCTGATCTGGTTCACTGTGAACAGAAGGTAATGGCATGGGACTTCCCTGGTGGCACAGTGGTTAAGAATCTGCCTGCCAATGCAGGGACATGGGTTTGAGCCCTGGTCTGGGAAGATTCCACATGCCGTGGAGCAACTAAGGCCATGCGCCACAACTACTAAGCCTGCGCTCTAGAGCCCGTGAGCCACAACTACTGAGCCTGCACTCTAGGGCCCATGCGCCACAACTACTGAGTCTGTGCTCTAGAGCCTGCGAGCCACAACTACTGAGCCCGTGTGCCACAACTACTGAAGCCCACGCGCCTAGAGTCTGTGCTCCACAACAAGAGAAGCCACTGCAGTGAGAAGCTGTGCACCGCAACCAAGAGTAGGACCCGTTCACCGCAGCTAGAGAAAAGCCCACGCGCAGCAATGAAGACCCAATGCAGCCAAAAATAAATAAGTAAATTTATTTAAAAAAAGAAAAAAAGAATGCAATGGCATGACTTCTCATCATAACCTTGGAAATTTGCCTTGGGTTTGTCACTATGAGATCAACTCCTACCACCTGGAAAACTGTATGCTGGGGAACTTCTTTCAAGTTTCCCAGTCATTCTTGTCAAAAGGATGTTAAATACATAACAGCACTACACCACCAAATCATCCTTGATGAAAAACTTGTACATGTTTGATAACTAGTCAGATATGATATGCCAGCTAGAGTTAACAGAGGACTCGAAATCCAGGTGCTATTTCCAACCCTGAAAGAACCAGAGGTACTTTCATCGATGTCAACAACTTTATCCATGTATGCAGCCTTTCCAATGATATTCTTTAGCAGCTCCAGGGCTTCACCATTCTCTAGGACATTTAGAGAAAAACCCCTATGCCCCGAATTGGCAACATCTTTCCTTATTCCTCTTTGATGACATTCTTTTGTTTTGTTAGACCTCAGCTCTGGTGCATGTGGATTATCTGAAGTTTGCAGCACTGATAGGGAAGGATTATGAAATGCTGCATTGTGAGCTTGTTGCTGGTGTAAGATCCATTCTTGAGCACACTGAAAACTGGAACTGACTAGATGACATCTGAATGGCCAGATCATTTGGTAATGAGATAGGAGAGGGAGCCCCTTTTTCAGCAGTTTCAGCCTTGACAGCAAGGGGAATGCCTAGTTTGACAATTTTTCTATTTAAATTCCTTCTCAGTGCCAATTTGTCATCAGTTTGTCAATCTCCTATTCATAACATTCAGTCCCTTGTTTACTAGGCAGTCCCAATAGTTTCATTGATGTGTTTGACAGCTTTTATGGCACTTTTCCTCATTGTTTCCCAGAGCTTGAGGGCCTTATATACACTGATTGACATGCTATTAGAAGAGCTCTGAAGAGAAATTTTCTGATGTAAAGCTTAACTTCAACACCAAGCTTTCTAGGAAGCTTTGGCAATGATCTTGAAAACAGATATGGTGAAGATCTGGCTGTAGGTTCTTGATGTCCAGTAATGAGGGAGGACAGTGCTGCAGATGCCAATGAGGATACAAAGCTCACCCATTTATGTATCTCTCTGACAAAAAAAAGAGTCTCTTTTAGGAAATTTTTTATTTTCAGAAATTGTTAAATTTTTAATCCAATCTGAACATTTCTGCCTTGTAATCTGTAAATTTAACCCACTGACATTGATTTAAATTATTGTAATATTTGGAATCTTTTCTGATCCCTTATTTAGAGTTTTGCAATTGCCATATCCTTTTCTTCCTTTCCTACTTCCTATAGGATAATGCATATTATCTTTTGCTAATTTAAAAGTTATGTATTGTGTTATTTTTGTTCTTTATTATCTCTTCCTAAAACCCAAAGTGTTGGAATCAATTTTTCCTATAAATTGGTTAAGCTTATCAACAAATATGTCTTGCCTCAAACAAGATAAGGACCTTAGCATCAGCCCATTTCTTTTTTTTTTTTTTCGGTACGCGGGCCTCTCACTGTTGTGGCCTCTCCCCTTGCGGAGCACAGGCTCCGGACACGCAGGCTCAGCGGCCATGGCTCACGGG
>NW_006791822.1:3568234-3576023 GCF_000442215.2 Lipotes vexillifer | reverse complement strand
CATGGGATCTTCCCGGACCAGGGCACGAGCCCATGTCCCCTGCATCGGCAGGCGGACTCTCAACCGCTGTGCCACCAGGGAAGCCCCAATCAGCCCATTTCTTTCTGTTCTGGCCCAGCCCTTCACCAGGCCATATTGGTGCCATCTAGCACTTTTGTTCCGAATTGGTATGAATATATTTTAAGTGTTTCTCTTGTGTTCTTTTCCTTGAGTCAATGTTTAATAAACTTATTGTTCACCTTTAAATATAACTATAAATATAAATATATGGTTGTTTTCTCTAGGATTTATTTCTCTCTTGATGGAGTATTTCTTCCAAGAGTGCGCTCAAAGAAGAATTTTGAGGGATAAATTTTGCCTCCTTGTATTATCAAGCCCTTACACACAAATGTAGTTTACTTACATTGTACAGCAGAAACTAACATAACATTGTAAAGCAATTGTACCCCAATAAAGATGTTAAAAAAAAATCTCGGGAAAAAACAAACAAACAAACAAAATGTAGTTTACCTAGAAGTGAAAATCTAGGTTAAAAGATGTTTTGCTAAAATCCTTTGAAAGAAAATATTACTACATTATCTTCCTGCATCTAGAGTTGATAATGAAAGGCTGATGTCAATCTGATTTTTGTTTCTTTATAGGTGATATGCATTGTCTCTCAGAAATCTTCTAAAATGTTTTCTTTGTCTTTGATGTTGCAATGTGGACTGACCACTCCCATTGCCACCCTTTCCATGATTTACCAGGCAATCCTAGCCCTTAGGAGACCTTCTAACACCTTTACCAACCTGGGCACTGCTCTTTCCAGCAACTGTTTCCTTCAGCTGTAATTATCTGGCCAAAGAGTTGGGGTGAAGGGGATGAAGGGGTAGAATGAATGCTCAGGGCATAGCCAGCTTGCCTGCATTAGTTGTTATATGCTACCACGTCATTACCCTGGGCTGGCACTGAGTTGATGCCACTGTTTTTAGGCCCTGAAGAGGCAATGGGATGGTGAATAATTGGCCAGAACAATGTAGGAGAGAGAAAAAGGCAACTTTTCCTCCAACCAAACTTCCATTCCTAATGCCTAGCTCTCTTCATCTGTAGGTCACCATTCCCTTTCATCACCTCTTTCCTCTTCCAGGCACATACACACAACCTTTGTTAAAACTTTTGTAAATATCCTCAGATGATTCTGAGACACAGAGAAGTATTTAAACCTTTGGAGCATGGATCAAATTTACTTGCTTATGATTAAGCAAGTAATAATTGGGCTAGAGAGAGTGAGAGAATGCAGGCAGAGGAGTATCTGAGACTGAGAGAAAATAAAATCAAGAGAGAGAGCAAGGTAGACCAAAATTCTGGGCAGGAAGTTTCCCAGAATGAGGTCCAAAGCATGTACCACTTGTGTATCCACCAGCTACTTTTATGGTGAAAGCAGGTGGACTTGCTGGGTCTACTTCCTTGAAGAACTGTAAAATTCTTGAGAAGGGCGGTACGCGGGCCTCTCACTGCTGTGGCCTCTCCCGTTGCGGAGCACAGGCTCCGGACGCGCAGGCTCAGCGGCCATGGCTCACGGGCCCAGCCGCTCCGCGGCACGTGGGATCTTCCCGGAGCAGGGCATGAACCCGTGTCTCTTGCATCGGCAGGCGGACTCTCAACCACTGCGCCACCAGGGAAGCCCCTGGCTTAGCTACTTTTGGTAGCTATTCCCTGGCTCAGGTGTAAGGTCCCTAAATCATTAGAGAACAGGATCTAATCTTTAACCTCTCAGCCAGTGTCAGATGCAAAGAAACTCTCAAAATAAAACGAAGAATGAAATAACGTCATTTTGAGGAGAGTTACATTAAGTCCTAATGGCACAGACAGACGAGGAGCAGGGTGTTTCTTCAATTCAGGGAAGAACAGATGATCAGAGATCTGGTGATACAGGACCCAGGAGGCCATTATCAGCAGCAGAAAGGGAGGCTGCTAAGAGAGGACTAAGAAGACTCACTGTAAATAGATCTAAGAGACATTTTGGGCACTTCTCGATCCTGAACAAAAGATTTAGGAGTTAGGTTCCCATGATTCTGCTGGTAGAACTGAATCAGAGAATTATTTTATTATTACTATTACTGTGACTGTACTTAGCCACTAACACTGTTCTACCTTCTCTCCTCTCCCACCAATCTACTTCTATCTTTCAGTTGAGGGAGACTCACAGAATTTCTGATTAAATTAATGATATTCAGTATTTGTCATTTTACTGTGCGACCTATTTAACTACCCATCTATATAGAGAGATTATTTAACTATTATCTAGCCTTAAGAAAATTCACCAAAAATAAATGTTTTAAAACAATGAAAGAATTATTCAATAATGAAAAGTAGTCAAATAAAGATAAAGGAATAAAAACCTCTGATCACATCACTCTTCAGTGGCATGCTAAAGGGTGGCATAATTTCTATTCATTTTTCAAGCCATTCTCCAAAAAGTTATTATTACTCTTTGATATGAAAAATTCATTGCTATGATTTCAGATTTCACATAGCAACTAGGCTTTAAAAATGATCACATGTCAAGTTTCCATGCAGTATGAAGAAAAATATCCATCGTTATCTTAAAAGAATATTAAAGTTTTAAAGGCTTAAACCCTTTCCAAATATCTGCATGAGGCCAGATTTTCTTCATATACTTTAAACAAAACAACATATGACAGCATATGACAACATATGACAGCAAAATTAATGCAGGAAAAAATATGAGAATTCTTTAAGTCAGACATTAAACAATTTTTTTATAATGTAAAACAATGCCACTCTTCTCAAAAAAAATCTTTTGTTTTGGAAAATATAGTTATTTTTCATAAAATATATTGTTTATGCTAACATATAGTGAAATATTTAAAAATTCTTGTTTTTCTCAGTCTTAATTTCTAATATTGTAAATAATGATTGATAAATCCTCACAAACACAAATTGAGCTCGTTAAGGTCCTTAGTTTTAAGAGAGTAAAGGGGTCCTTGACCAAAATCTTTGAGAACCACTGAATTATTTCATTCCCTTTGAATTACAGTTGAGGAACCTGGGATACAAAATGGATAGATCACTTGATCCAAGTCATAAAGCTAGTTCATCTTCATGGCTCCAGAATTTTAAAAGCCTACTTTACATTTATAAATTAAAATTCTACTTTTATAAATTAAATTACATTTGTTATTTTGCTGAATTCTATTACAATATCACTGCTAGTTATATTAAGGTGACTAAAAGACTCTTGACATTTTAAAATTCTTTTAAAAACTCTACACAATGCATTTTATGAAACTGTAGAGTATATTTCAAGTTTCAGCTTCTTTGAAAATCCTTTCAGAATCAGACTTACATCTTGGATAAGTTGAAAGTTTTTTTTCTATCCCTGTGTTCTATTATTGTGTTGAGTTCCACAGGGTTTCAAGTAAATGAATACTAATAATATCAGAAAGTTTTTTCATTTCAAAATGAGTGTGTCTTCAGTGTTCTAATTATGTAGTAAACACACATATAAACTTTATAAAATTGTAAGTTTATAAGATATATTTCACTGATTTTCTACTAAAGTTTTGAGGCTATCCTGAGATATCTAAGTCTTATTCTAAAAACACAATTTAAAATGATCCGAGACAATTTTTCAGCCTAGCTAAATTCCAAATTTATCGTTAGATTTAGTTGCAACACAATCCCCAAAATTAATTTAACAGATGTAATATAATCCCACTAGTATCTCTAAGAATGTGGCATGCTTTGTGGCATAACTCTTTTGATGCCATTGTGTAATAAATGTGCTGTTCCACACAAATATAGACACAAAATCATACAGTTCTTGGAATAAATAGAAACTGTTTTACATAGCATCTTGATGAGGTAAGCTTGTGTTATATCCTTTTAAGACAGCAAGACACTAAGCAGTAAAGACCTGTTCAGACTTGCCTAGCTTAAATCATAGAATTACTGGTGAAGTCAAAGGATAAAAATTTCCATGGTTTCTGAAACTTGTGAAACACAATAACAGTATCCTGTCTTGCAGTTAGAATCAAGATATGTTTGAGTTATATATTGTTCTACATTTTTAATTTACTTCATGAAACATGAATAAAGGACATGACTTAGTGGTAGACAGCATGAGTTGAAATTATCAGAAACCAGAACTCACCTTCTTTGTTTCTGTAATTAATTAGAAACATTATATTATAAATAGTCCCTTCTGAGGACATACTGAATCTACCAATAGTTGAATACTCAAAAAGAAAATGGAAATTTTAAACATTTAATAAATAGTATTTGAATGACCCCTATGTGCTTGGTGTTTGAGATGTGGTGAATATGAAAGGCAAGGCCACTGCTCTGATAAAGGTGGGCCACTGCCCACCTTTAAGTGGGGGCAGATGAAGTAAACAAATAACTTCACCTGGTCAAGTGCAAAAAGATAATAATAGTGAAACAGAGTAATAACACAAAGTGATAAAAGAAACACAGGCTTCATTCAATAAGGCCATCAGTGAAGGCACCTTGGAGCAGTTGACTGTGGAGAGACCTAATGAGGAAAAGCTAGTCCTACAAACATTGGAAGAGGGACCTGTAGATGCTGGGGCCAAAAGTAGGATGAAGCTTATTGTATTTGAGAGACAAACAGAAAAGAGTTTGGCTGCAGTTTAGGGCACTAGGGTGAGGTGCAGGAAGATCAGAGGTTAGTATACCGGAGTGAGGTCAGAGATGGGCAGGCCAGATGAGGTAAGTTTTCATAGGCTGTAGCAGAATTTGGATTTCACTCTAAGCCTAATGGGAAACTTTTGGAGAATTTTAAGTTAAGGAATCACATGATCTAATTTACAGTTTTAAAATAGGGAAGGAAGGGAAAAAGGAAAATAAATTAAGGGAGTGATGATGGTGATTTGAACCTGGGGGATAGTTGTAAAAATGGAGAAAAAGTAGACATAGTTAGGTTATATTTTAGAATTGTTTCTTACAGGATGTGCCAATGATTTGGACAAGGGAAGTGAGGGAGAGGATGCTTATTTCCATGCAAAAAAATGTTACCTATTACTTTATACCATAAGTATGATCCATAAGAGTAAAATTTAGACTTCATCAAAATTAAAACTTTCACTTTGTGAAAGACTCTGTTAAGAGGACAAAAAGACAAACTACAGATTGGGAGAAAAAATTTGAAAACTGTGTATGCAACAAAGGACTAATGTCTAGAACATACAAAGAACTCTTAAAACTCAACAGTAAAAAGCAAACAATCCAGTTAATAAATGGGTAAGAGACATGGAGAGATATTTCACCAGAAAAGGTATGTAATGGCAAATAAAGAAATAAAATGATGTTCAACATCATTATTCATTAGGGAAGTGCAAATTAAAACCATGAGATGCTTTTAGTAACATCAGAAAGTTTTTTCATTTCAAAACAAGGAATGTGTCTGCAATGTTCTATGCTTCATCAAATTGCTATGTAAGCCACATTGTGTGGGTGTGTGTGTATATAAAATATCAGAATAGGTAAAATAATAAATGCACACAAGGATGTGGAGAAACTGGATCACTTACACATTGCTTGCAGGAATATAAAATGATACATATGCTCTGGAAAAGTCTGGCAGTTAAAAAAACAAAAAAAGTAAACATGCAACTACCACATGACACAGTAATTGCACTCCAGGCATTTATCCCAAAGAAATGAAGATATATTCACACAGAAGTTCTCTTGGACAGCATTGCCCCAAACATTGAGGAGACATGTAAAAACTTTGAGCAGAGCTGGAAGTCATAAAATTATAATTTTCCACAAATCTCTAGGAAGAATCTGATAGGCTGGAAACTGGTAGGGATATTAGCATATGAATCAGGATATGTATCATCAGAAGTTGTGTTTGCAGAAATGAAGAATGGTGTGTGTATGTGTGTGAGGGTTGAGGTTAAGGGTGGAACTACAGGCACAGAGTAGATAAGGAGGCTGAAGAAGAGGTAGAGTGCTTTTTATTTAGGAAAATGGGTGGATACTGATCCCATTCACTGAAATAGGAAACACTTTAGAAGTAGAATTAAAAAATTATTTTTGAGAAGATGGGGGTGACTGACAAATTCAGGTTATATCCATGTTACCTTTGAGATTGTGAGGGACATTTTAGTAAGATGGACAAGAGGCAGTTGGATACATAGATTTGGAAGAGTCATTCTCAAGGAACTTAGGGGGAATGTATGGTCAGGCCACTCAAGATGGCTGTTCTCTTGCTCTCTGTGTGTCCCCTGCTCAACCAGCGCCTGCTGCACCTACAGCCTACTCACATGACTGACCTTCCTTTGTACTTGCACCAGGCCCCAGCTAGCCTTCTTATCAAAGGCGGGGAGGGGCATTCGCCTCTACTGGTTTCCCTGGTAACTAATGAGCCCACCTGACATCTATTTCCCCTGTAACTGGTAATCTCCCTCCCTTCACCACAGCGAAGACGGACACCTTGTTCTGCCTGCCCTCCACCACACCCAGTGGGGTTTTGCTCCAGGACTTTGTTTCAGACATGTAGTCTCCCCCATGCATTGATGTCTCTGTTGCTGACTCTGGGCTCTTTCTTTAGTCTTGAAGCTGGGCAAGCACAAGACTTGTAGGCCTATGGCATGCAGCCCAACAGGGGAGATGCATTCATTGTTACGTGGATCTCTCATTACTTCCCTAAAATAAGTGCCTAGAAGTTAAATTGCTTTTTCAAAGAATATGAATTATATGTGGGGACTTTCTAAATTTCTTCTCCCCCTTCTCCCCACCACACACATTCCCTAGTGGTCCTTATGTTGCTGTGATGAACAAATGTTACTGATAGGCATGTACAGTACTCCACAGGTGTGGTCTGGTATTTTAAAATTCATTGTTTGGG
Source organism: Lipotes vexillifer (assembly GCF_000442215.2). Classification (NCBI taxonomy): domain Eukaryota; kingdom Metazoa; phylum Chordata; class Mammalia; order Artiodactyla; family Lipotidae; genus Lipotes; species Lipotes vexillifer. The sequence goes on along the minus strand of NW_006791822.1, from coordinate 3,569,146 downwards.
AGACAGATTTCAGAGTTATATCCCTTTCTTTGTGGAAACCGGGACAACCCTCTGCCTCATTCCAAAGGCTTTGTAAATACCAAAGGTAGTTTACATTTGCATCTTCATCAGTACAGGTCCCAGGCAAGAAAACAGAAATCAAATAAGGAATTCTAAACAGACAGCATTTGCTATGGAGAAATGTTGACGGCTAAAAGAGCATAAAGGGGAAGGTGAGATTAAATCAGAAATTCCTAACTGCAGGAAGTGGCTACTAGACCTAGAGCTGGTAGAACAGAGGGTGGAGGTGGTATTATCAGAGCCCAAGAGCAAATGCTCTTTTGGGGATGCCACATGAGTGTAGAGAAAGGGAAAACAGGACCACCAAGGAGGGGTTGTTGCAGCTGGTGCTGGACTTTGTAAAGGGCACAGCCACTGCCCTGGATACCAGAAGCAGAGAGGAAGAGAACTAAGGAACAATAGCTTTCCCATGTTCCACCTTCTGATTTTCTGCCTGTGCAGAATTCTTAGCAGAATCTTACAGGAAGCTGTCTGACAAGGAAAACTGGGAATTATAGTTTGCAAACTCCCAGCCCAACCATCGTCACAGAGCAGAGTTCAGGTGAGTATGGGGCTTAAATACCACCAGCACCTGCACTACACTTTACCAGGAAAAAATTTTTTTCCTCCTTTAGGTAGTAAACTCCCTAAAGAAAAACTGACTGATTTGGTTTTTGGTCTTTGATAGACTCAAGGGTTCATCACAGTGTCTGTCATATAAAATGCTCAATAAATATAATATATATATATATATATATATATTTTTTTTTTTTTTTTTGGGCCCGCAGGCCTCTCACTGCTGTGGCCTCTGCCATTGCGGAGCACAGGCTCCGGATGCGCAGGCTCAGTGGCCATGGCTCATGGGCCCACCCG
>NW_006791822.1:3566065-3568182 GCF_000442215.2 Lipotes vexillifer | reverse complement strand
GGTATGTGGGCCTCTCAATGTTGTGGCCTCTCCCGTTGCGAAGCACAGGATCCGGAGGCGCAGGCTCAAGCGGTCATGGCTCACGGGCCCGGCAGCTCCGCGGCATGTGGGATCTTCCTGGACTGGGGCACGAACCCATGTCCCCTGCATCGGCAGGTGGACTCTCAACCACTGTGCCACCAAGGAAGCCCTATAATAAATTTTTGAGTGAACAAAATGTCTATTCACATCACTGAAAAATGGTTCAAATCAGTACTCAGCTTACCTGACTGGTAGGTGATGCAGCTGATTGTTAAACACACTTTAATTCATATGTACAAATTAGTATTGTCTTTTACAGTATAGGCCCCTTGGAAGTTAACATACTTTTTCAAACAATGCTGCCATTACTCAAGGGATTCTTAGGACTCCTCTTTTGAAATTGCCTTTCAGAGCTAGTTCTTGAGAAAGACATGACAATTAGTAAGAGCCTAGTCTGCCCACTTTTGGCCTAGCCTGACCCACCTGCTTTTGATCTGGAGGATTTAATACTATTTTCAAAAATTAAACCCTCTCTCAAAGAACAGACTTGTTACTAATGTTGTTAAGTATGTGCCACAACTTCCAATTAAACTTGGGGCAACATGACATCTTAGTCTACTTCTGCTACTTTGAATTTGGAATAAGATGACAAATATGGTGTATAATGGTAATAACTTAAGACTTTGGTCCTGGGAGGGAGGGAGGGAGGGAGACGCGAGGGGGAAGGGATATGGGAACATATGTGTGTGTGTGACTGATTCACTTTGTTATGAAGCAGAAACTAGCTCACCATTGTAAAGCAATTATATTCCAATAAAGATGTAAAAAAAAAAGACTTTGGTCCTTGTTGCCTTCCTATGAAGAGAGGAGAATCGTCACTGAGCGGCCCCCCACCCGCCACAAGCATCAGTAGGCTATTTGTTTTCATATCTCAGGGTTATTTCCAGCTAAGACAAATGCATAAGCACAAAATGGGCCCCCGTAGCCTCTGACCTCTAGGACATGAACCAAGACATATTTTACTATCACCCTCCCACCTCTCTAAAGAATCCATAAAATGCATTATGGTAAAATAGGAAACTTCTCAAGGGCTAGTGAGTTGTGGAGAAGAGCACGGGCAGATGCAGTTGCTGTTCCCTGCCTCAAGTGGAAAGTAATAATAAAAAGCTTAACGAACACTTGCATGGCGGGGTGTGTTTGGCTCTGTTTATTCTTTCAATCTTCACAACTCTGTGAGGTAGGCACTCTTATCCCTCCCATTTTACAAATGAGAAAACTAGAGGCTCACAGAGGTTGATTATCTAGACAAGGCCACTCAGCTAGTAAACGACAGTCCAGGGTTCAAACCCCGCAATCTGACTCGCGTTAGTGCTTTCACGAAAAAACGGGTATCTGGCAATGTTTAAAACGTCAGAACTGGCAACTGGGGAACTAATGGAAAAGGGAATCAACAAAACGGCCCACCACGTGGCAACAGTGCTGAAAGACCAAGGGAGCCTCAAGTCCCAGGAAGGGGCAAGTGAGGGGTCAGCTACTCGCCACCACAGCTCCAACAGTCCCGGCTCTGGACCGCCGAAGCCTCCAGAGACGCCTCCGGCCCCTCCTAGGCAGCGTCAAATCGCGGACCTCCATAAGGAGGCGGGACTTCCGGGAGTGGTGGCGCCAAATTCCGGCCGCGCCGGAAACACCTATTGAGGAAAAAACACTGGGTACACGCCGCTGGAAGCTCCCGGAGAATTTTGTGTTCCACAGTCTCCGCAGAAAAATTGGGCGGGGATTCGTCCGCTCATTGCCAAGTTTTCGAGGCAGCGGAAAACAAGAGTTGGGACATGGACAGCCGCTTGCAGGAGATCCGGGAACGGCAGAAGTTACGGCGACAGCTTCTCGCGCAGCAGGTCTGGGGCGCAGGGAGGGATCGCGAATGCGCGTGCGCGGCCGGCCTGTTACCTCCTCCTCCCTTTTCTGTCTACTTACCGGCCACGGTGCAGTCCTTTCTGGTACCGCGACCTTAATCCCTGCTCCCACCTACCCTCTTGTTCTCAACTCCCGGGGTACCCCGAATATTTTCCTGTTTTACCTCGCGGTCATTGTGGTGC
>NW_006791822.1:3533731-3565670 GCF_000442215.2 Lipotes vexillifer | reverse complement strand
AACGAACCCGTGTCCCCTGCATCGGCAGGCGGACTCTCAACCACTGCGCCACCAGGGAAACCCCTCTGTTCACTTTTTAAATGGTCGTTTGTGTCTTGTCTTTCTTTGTAATCAGCTCCGGATTCTTGAGATTGGGGCTTCGTTGTGGGTCAGGTTTACGGTATTTTCTCTGGGATAGTGTGTAACGACTGCATTGGTAGAAACCTTAGTGTAAATTTTAGATTCTGCATGACGCGTATTGCTGTCGACCCTGCCGAGTACGGTATCCTCGTCCTCACTCGCAGCTAATGTTTGAATTCTTAATCTGTATCGATCACAACAAATCTCTGAAGTAGGTAATATTGTCTTCACTTATCGGATAATGAAACAGAGGCTCCAGAGGTTAATTTTTGTCCCGGCTCCTTTACCTCTGGGCCAGAAAGTTAAACCCAGTTTTGTCTCTCCAGATCTTGGCCTCACTCCTTCTTGTGTATGAGTAAGTTAACACTTGATTAGTAGAGTACACATGCAGAAAATGCAGATGCACACCTTTGCTTAATTAAAGTTAGAGGTTGTGTTTTACTTTCTACCACTCAGACCGGTAAAAGGGATCGGGGAAATGCTCACAGATTTTGATGAGGCATCTTACTGTTATTTTTTTCAGTAATAAGTTTTCGTTTTAGTACATGGAAATCTGAGACCAATCCTCTTTTATGATCTGATGAAAAGATTTATGGTACAGTGTTAAAAGTGTGGGCGTTTAGGGAGTTCCCTGGTGGTCCAGTGGTTAGGACTCAGCGCTTTCACTGCTGTGGCCCGGGTTCAATCCTTGGTCGGCAACTAAGATCCCACAAACGCCTGGCCAAAAAAAAAGGGGGCGTTTGGAATCAAATCTGTTCCTGACATAGTGATTTTGGACAAATCAGGTATCTTTTCCAAGCCTTCCTTTTCCCAGTTTCTATTATGTTATCTTCAAAAATGTTCAGCAGCTCTTTGTTACCACCAAGATTCTTACTCTTTAGTTTTGAATTCGGACGTCTGTTTGACTCAAAATAGTCGTAAACAATGATTGGTTGAGTGTCTTACTATGTGCCAGGAGCTTTTGTAGACATTGGCAATTCAGCTATGAATAATAATAGGTGGTCCTACCCTCAGAGCGCTTACATACTGCACAGAATTTAATAATGGCTGCCATTTATTAAGTCCTTTCTGTGTGTCAAGACTCTGCCAAGCTTGTACATACATTATATTTGATCATACCAGTCAGATGCTTTCTGTGTCTTATAGATGAAGAAAATAAAGCTCAGGAAATTTGTTACATGCTGAAGGCCACAAACCTTTTACATTTGCAAGCTGCAGTTTTAGGCCTTTGCAGTACACCTGGCTGCCTCCTAGTACAGTTGGATAGGAACCTTTCCACCTAAGTAAGGATGTACAGTATAATCAATGACAGACTTCCACTTTACCAACTAATTTCAGCCTGTCTTTCACTTTTCTCTGTATGAACAAGACAGACTGGTTTATTACTCTCCAGAACGTGATTTGTGCAGTACATACTTGATGATTTTTAAAAGTTGTCCTTTCTTTCTGATTTCTGTCTATCCTCTGTGACAGCCCAGGTCAGAATTTTGTGATGAAACCTATTGTGATCTCCCTGGCTTAGACTCTTCTCCCTCTGAGCATCCATTTTCCTTACTGTTGAGTCCACTACTGTATATTATTAACCATCATACAGAATATAAGCAGTTTGCATGCAGTGTCTTTACATTTAATTCCTGTTGGCTTAATCTTCTATCCTAACTTTGTTTCTTGCCCAAAGTAAGTTTTTAATAAATTTCTGTTGATTGATGATCTGTCGGAGTAGAGCACAACTCAAGTGTGTATAATTTGCTTGACTGACTTGGCTGCTGGATGAAGATATCGGATGTAGTATATAGGCCCAGACCATGATTGTGGCAGTTGATGCTATCACCAACGATTTACACCTGTTTTTATTTAACTTGTAGCTTTGTTTCAAAAAATTATACATGCTTTCAAATGATACCAAATGGTCATAGTTATTCAAATAATATATTTAATGCTACCACAATGGAAAGTCTATTACTCCAGTCATTCCACAATTTTTTTAAAATGTTGGAGCATGAGAAGACAATTATATATGTAAGCACAATTTGATTTAAAGCATTCCTCTTGTAAAACATTGTATTCTAATTTACACCTTGGTAGAAAACCTCATTGGTTCATTCACATATTTATAAGCATGTACTATAAGTCAGATGTTATAGTAGCTGCTGAACATACAGATATCAACAGGACAGAGTTCTTCGCCTCAGTGAGCTAACATTTCAGTGGGGGAGAAGTAAACAAAAGTAAACTGATAAAGTAATTGAATTGTACAAATAAAAAATTGGAAGTTGTGATAGCGACTGTGAAACAAATAAACAAAAGTAAAACAAAAAGGGTGTATTAAGTGCTATGATCGGAATGAGGAAATGAGGAGGTAAAAATAATAGAAAGGAGGCTACCTATTCTGTATATAGTGTTCATGGAAGGACCCTCAGAAGAAATGTACTCATCTGAGATTTGAAGAGAGTCGAGTCAGTCTTGGGAAGAAGGTTAGAAAGCATTCCACCTATGGGAATAAATGTGTTTTCTGACTAAAGAGAATAAGGGTCAGGAAGATTTTATGGAAGAGTTAAAATATCAGGAACAGTTGATATATTGGAAGAGAGTTTTCATTGGGGAAACCTTAGGAGAGTCATGAAGTGGGTAGTCTAAAGAGGCAGTGGTAATTGTTTAAGATCAAGGCTGGGGACTTGCAGCTCTAATATTGTAGTGTGCCTTCTCACCTTTCTTGAGCTAAGGGATTATTTAATGCAGATTTCCTCATACCCTTCGTGTGCTTAAAAATATTAAGTGGTTCCTCATGGCCTGTAAATTGCATTCTATACTTCTTGGTTTGGCTTTTAAAGTTTTCCATGAATTGATCCCACACTATGTAGCCAGGCCTATTTCAACTAGTGATTTGTTTACATTTGTTGTATTTTGCAAAATTTCCTGAACTGCCAACCCGAATTTGCATCACTATTTTTCACGTTTTTCTAAAGTTTAGTATTGTACCTATAATCATTATAAAGACTTGGCTTGAGTAAAACTGAAAATGTATTTATTACGGCATGGAATAAATAAGGTACAATACGTGAGCTGATGGATGCAGAGTGTTTAACATAGTGCATATCACACTATAAACACTATGTTAGCTGCTTTTTTTGTTGTTTTGCTACTGCTGCTAAATTGTGTTTTATTATTTGCTTTAAAAGTAGAGGATTGGCTCAAGTTAATTGTTTTAATTTCAAAATAACTGAAAGCATAAAATACTTTTCAGCTGGCAAAATCATTCTTAATTAACATGGTTTTGCTCCAAGGTGTTTTCTGTTTTTCCTGCAAGGTAATTCGTCCATTTGCCTGCTGCAGTAGTTACAGGTTTGTTTGTTTGTTTTTTAATACTTGATGTATTAAATGCTGCTACAAATGACTAGGAACGCTATTCAGTACACTGTCATCTAATTTTTGGTTTTTGCCTTTTCTCAGTTGGGAGCTGAAAGTGCTGACAGTATTGGTGCTGTGTTAAATAGCAAAGATGAGCAGAGAGAAATTGCTGAAACAAGAGAAACTTGCAGGTCAGTTGAATATTTTTTTAGTGACATGTTAGTATTTGTGAAACGATCACTGTTTTAATAAAAAATAATCCTAGGTATGAAGTGTGTTGTTATAAGCATCAGCATACAGATTTAGGAAACATTGGTTTTTATTGTTCATGAATTATTAAATACTTATTATCTGAATACAGTAAGTTTTCATTTATAAAGTAGTTAGAAAATGGAATGTTAGGCTAGGAATTAGCTTATATACCATATATAATTTTATTTTAAAAATCCTTATTAAAAAAAACACACTTTGCCCTAAAAGTGGTATTGATTTGATAGTTCATAAAGCATTTAGAATTTTTCAGTATTGTAGTTATCAATTTTTTTTTATTGGAGTATAATTACTTTACAATGTTGTGTTAATTTCTGCTGTACAGTGAAGTGAATCAGCTATATGTATACATGTATCCCCTCCTTCTTGGACCTCCCTCCCACCCACTGCTATCTCACCCATCTAGGTCATCACAGAGCACCAAGCTGATCTCCCTGTGCTATACAGCAGGTTCCCACTAGCTATTTTACACATGGTAGTGAATATATGTCAGTCCTAATCTCCCAGTTCATCCCACCCTCCCCTTCCCTCTGCCCCCTGTGTCTACTCATCTGTTCTCTACTTCTTTGTCTCTATTCCTGCCCTGCAAATAGGTTCATCTGTACCATTTTCTAGATTTCACATATATGTGTTAATATATGATATTTGTTTTTCTCTTTCTGACTTACTTCACTCTGTGTGACAGACTCTAAGTTGATCCACATCTCTGCAAGTGACCCAGTTTTGTTCCTTTTTATGGCTGAGTAATATTCCATTGTATACGTGTACCACATCTTCTTTATCCATTCCTCTGTCGTTGGACATTTAGGTTGCTTCCATGTCCTGGCTATTGTAAATAGTGCTGTAATGAACATTGGGGTACATGTGTCTTTTTGAATTATGGTTTTCTCAGGGGATATGCCCAGTAGTGGGATTGCTGGGTCATATGGTAGTTCTATTTTTCGTTTTTTAATGAATGTCCATACTGTTCTCCATAGTGGCTGTATCAAATTACATTCCTACCAACAGTGCCAGAGGGTTCCCTTTTCTCCACACCCTCTCTAGCATTTACTGTTCATAGATTTTTTTGATGGTGACCTTTCTGACTGGTGTGAGGTGATACCTCATTGTCGTTTTGATTTGCATTTCTTTAATACTTAGTGATGTTGAGCATCTTTTCATGTGCCTCTTGGCCACCTGTATGTGTTCTTTGGTGAAATGTCTATTTAGGTCTTCCAGCCATTTTTCGATTGGGTTATCTGTTTTTTGATATTGAGCTGCATGAGCTGTTTGTATATTTCGGAGATTAATCCTTTGTCAGTTGCTTCATTTGCAAATATTTTCTCCCATTCTGAGCGTTGTCTTTTCATCTTGTTTATGGTTTCCTTTGCTGTGCAAAAGCTTTAAAGTTTCATTAGGTCCCATATGTTTGTTTTTATTTTTATTATCCTAGGAGGTGGGTCAAAAAAGATCTTGCTGTGATTTATGTCAAAGAGTGTTTTTCCTACATTTTCCTCCAGGAGTTTTTTGGTGTCCAGTCTTACATTTAGGTCTTTAATCCATTTTGAGTTTATTTTTGTATGTGGTGTTAGGTAGTGTTCTGATTTCATTCTTTCATATGTAGCTGTCCAGTTTTCCCAGCACCACTTAGTGAAGAGGCTGACTTTTCTCCATTGTATATTCTTGCTTCCTTTATCAAAGATAAGGTGACCATAGGTGTGTGGGTTTATCTCTGGGCTTTATATCCTGTTCCACTGATCTATATTTCTTTTTTTGTGCCAGTACCATACTGTCTTGATTACTGTAGCTTTGTAGTATAGTCTGAAGTTGGGAGCCTGGTTCCTCCAGCTCTGTTTTTCTTTTTCAATATTGCTTTGGCTATATGGCACCTTTTCTGTTTCCATATAAATTGTAAAATTCTTTGTTCTGATTCTGTGAAAAATGCCTTTAGTAATTTGATAGGGATTGCATTGAATCTGTAGATTGCTTTGGGCAATATAGTCATTTTCACAATATTGATTCTTCAGATCCAAGAACATGGTATATCTCTCCATCTGTTAGTGTCATAGTTGATTTCTTTCATCAGTGTTTTATAGTTTTCTGAGTACAGGTCTTTTGCCTCATTAGGTAGGTTTATTCCTAGGTATTTTATTCTTTTTGTTGCATTGGTAAATGGGATTGTTTCCTTAATTTATTTTTCTTATCTCCTGTAGTTAGTGTATAGGAATGCAAGAGGTTTCTGTGCATTAATTTGGTATCCTGTACCAAATTCATTGATTAGCTCTAGTAGTTTTCTGGTGGCATCTGTAGGATTTTTCTGTGTATATCATGTCATCTGCAAGCAGCAATGGTTTTACTTCTTCTTTTCCAATTTGTATTCCTTTTTTTAAAAAAATATTTATTTTTCACTGTGTTGGGTCTTCGTTGCTGTGCACAGGCTTTCTCTAGTTGCAGCGAGCAGGGGCTACTCCTCATTGCGGTGCGTGGGCTTCTCATTGCGGTGGCTTCTCTTGTTGTGGAGTGTGGGCTCTAGGCATATGGGCTTCATTAGTTGTGGCTTGTGGGCTCTAGAGCGCAGGCTCAGTAGTTGTGGCACATGGGCTTAGTTGCTCCACGGCGTGTGGGATCTTCCCGGCCCAGGACTCGAACGCGTGTCCCCTGTATTGGCAGGTGGATTCTTAACCACTGTGCCACCAGGGAAGTCCCTCCAATTTGTATTCCTTTTATTTCTTTTTCTTTTCTGATTGCTGTGGCTAGGACTTCCAAAACTATGTTGAATAATAGTGGTGAGAGTGGACATCCTTGTCTTGTTCCTGATATTAGAGGAAATGCTTTCAGTTTTTCACCATTAAGAATGATGTTTGCTGTGGGTTTGTCATATATGTCCTTTATTATGTTGAGGTAGGTTCCCTATATGCTCATTTTCTGGAGAGTTTTTATCTTAAATGGGTGTTAATTTTGTCAAATTTTTGTCGAATTTTTTCTGCATCTATTGAGATGATCATATGGTTTTTATTCTTTAATTTGTTGATATGGTGTATCACATTGATTGATTAGCATATATTGAAGAATCCTTGCATTCCTGGGATAAATCCCACTTGATCATGGTTTATGATCCTTTTAATAGAGATTAATAGAGTTTGGAAGTCTTCCTCCCTCTGCAGTTTTTTGGAAGATTTTGAGAAGGATAGGTGTTAGCTTGTCTCTAAATGTTTGATAGAATTCACCTGTGAAGTCCTCTGTTCCTGGACTTTTGTTTGATGGAAGATTTTTAATTACAGTTTCAATTTTATTACTTGTGATTGGTCTGTTTATATTTTGTTTCTTCCTGGTTCAGTCTGGGAATTTTTTACCTTTCTAAAAATTTGTCCATTTCTTCCAGGTTGTCCATTTTATTGGCATATAGTTGCTTGTAGTAGTCTTTTATGATCCTTTATAGAACATCAGTTTTGCTCAAGACACATTAGAATGATACATAATGTAGAAGTTTCTTTTTGCCATGCATACCTTATAAAAGCTTAGTTTCTTATTTGTTTGCTTTCTCAAAAAAAAGTACAGATTATTCATCAGGTTGTGTTACTTTTAAGATTTATAAACTGGGTGAATAGATACTGTTTAGTCAGGAAAAATTTGCCTTGTTCTGTTTTTAGAACTGGTTCTTTAATATTATTAATGGATACATTTATACATCTTGTATATATTTGTGAGTGGTATTTCAGTTTTAATTTTCAGGGCTTCCTATGATACCTCTGCTCCAAATGCAAAACGTAAGTATCAGGATGAAGGAGAGACAGATGAAGACAAAATGGAAGAATATAAGGCAAGTAGATAATGGGACAATTTTATGGTCAAGAAGAAAATAAGTCCTTACAATCCGTAGAGTCTTACCCAGGAAAACAAAATTTGACAGAAGCTGAATTTTGACAGAATACTGATTAATTATTGGTAGTGTGTATGTAATTAGGTAAATTTAAGGCATTTATATCAGTTTAACACAAGAGGTATGTGGATTAAATTAGGTGATGTATGTGAAGCACTTAGCATAATGCCTAGTAAGCACTAGGTGATAGCATTCTTAAGAGTAAGGAGGTAGATGTATCAGAAACTTTGGATAATTCAGTAATATTTCGAGAGGCTACAGTACTGTCTTCTTTGAGTTGCATTTATTCCATGTTAAGAATATAGGGTAGTACAATTAAAATATTTTGAGAACTCATGGACTAGACAGCAGTGTAGAACCATTTCTGACAGAGGCCCAAGGCAAAAACCCAGCTTCTCAACTTGTAATTACAATATGTAGTTGAAAAGAAAGTAAGTTAAGGACAAAAAAACCTACCTCCATTTTTTTCAAATTAATTGTCCTACAACTATATTCAATAGAGAAGAGAATAAATAGTTTCAGTAAATCTTTAGGTATAATTATCTAATTTCATAGGTATTCTCTTGTGTATTGGTTGCATTTGATATATCCTCTTATATAACTTAACTCTTTGTGATTATATTAGGTCAAACCATATACAGTTTCTGATATTTTAACATTTTTGACTTATAAAATAGCAGTTTCATATGGTTTGATCTAGTAGAAATAAAATTGCCCCATTGGTGGTCATATCTTTCATGATTTGAGCTAAATTCTAATATTTAAGATATTATATCAGAGATAAATAATCCTAGATAACTTAGTCAACAAAATTAGTAGTTATAGATAATTATTACTGATGAGAATGAAAAAGAAATATTTATTTTGTATATTATAAGCATAACTAGTTACAGCTAATGATGAGAAAGCAAAAACTTCAAGTTTTTTTTAGATTAAAAAATTTTTTTTAAATTTGTATGTTATTTATTTATTTATTTGGCTGCATTGGGCCTTAGTTGTGGCATGTGGGCTCTTCATTGCCACCCGTGGGCTTCTCTCTAGCTGTCGGACGCGTGCGCAGGCTTACTTGCCCCGCGGCACGTGGGATCTTAGTTCCCCCATGGCATGTGGGATCTTAGTTCCCCGACCAGGGATCCAACCCATGTCCCCTGCATTGGAAGGCGGATTCTTAACCACTGGACCACCAGGGAAGTCCTGACTTCAATACTTGAATTTAACAGTAATTTGAAAACTTTATTGTATCTTAGGGAAGGAAAATATTTATATGAGTCTTAATACTCGAGATATCATAATATGTGAGATACTCCTCTTATACATAAAATGTATACTTCCTTTTCCAAGGATGAATTAGGAAAGAAAATATTTATATGAGTCTTAATACTCGAGATATCATAATATGTGAGATACTCCTCTTATACATAAAATGTATACTTCCTTTTCCAAGGATGAATTAGAACTGCAACAGGAGGAAGAGAACTTGCCATATGAAGAAGAGATTTACAAAGATTCTAGTACTTTTCTTAAGGTAAAAAAAATAATTTTCAGGTCCATAACTCTTCACATTTCAGCTCTCTGCCTGAAAAGATTTTAAATACTATTTGTTTTCAAGATTTTTTCAGTTATTGAGGGATCATTATTATAAAATAAAGGTCATTTAAAATTATGCATGAAATATTCTTCTGATGCTTGCCCATTTAGGATGAGATAATGCTTTATTAATGTCTGTAGATACTGAATTGTAATACTATTATTTTAATAGTGATGTTTTCTGTTTTTTTAATGTCAATTAACTTATATTTTGTATGGCCTCATAATAAAAAATAAAGTACAGAGTTAGTGTATCTGCCCTCAGAGCGAATGCTATTAATTTAATTTTGACGTTTTCTTTAGGGAACACAGAGTTTAAATCCCCATAATGATTACTGCCAACATTTTGTAGACACTGGACATAGACCTCAAAATTTCATCAGAGATGTAGGTATGTCAGATTTGTTGGGAATATGGTATTGCTAGCTGTTGATTACATGCATGTAATTTATCCATTTTGTGGTTTATTTCTAACAATTATTTTTCCTGGCTTGGCTTCCCCTTTCCATTCTTAGTACTTCTAGTACACTCTTTTTCCATCAAGCAGCGTTACTTTTTTCCTTCTTCCTTCCATCTTTCCTTCATTTTGGTTCTGTAACTATCCCTCATTTTTATTTTGCCTTCATTTATTCCTTTGATGCTCTTCCTTTCTTTATGTAAATCTGATTCTCTGACTTATATTATTTTCCTTTTGTCTAAAGAATTTCTTTTAACATTTCTTGCAAGGCAGGCCTATTGGCAACAAATTCCCTCAATTTTTGTTTGCCTGAGAAAGTCTTTATTTTTCCTTTACTTTTGAAAGATTAATTTTGCAAAGTACAGAATTCTAGATTGGTGTTTTCTTTCTTTCAACACTTGAAGTATTTTACTTCACCCTGTTCTTGCTTGTTTCTGAGAAGTTGGGTATAATTCTTAACTTTGTTCCTCAATAGGTTTTTTTTTTTTTTTTCTGGTTTCGTTCAGACTTTTTTCGTTAGGTTTGATTTTCTATAGTTTGAAAATGATATGTGTAGGTATAGCTGGGTTTTGTTTGCTTTGGGGTTTTTTTGCATTTATCCTCTTTGGTACTCTATGAGCTTCCTGTGTCTGGGGTTTGATGTCTGACATTATTTTGGGAAAATTCTCAGTCATTATTATTTCAAATATTTCTTCTGTTCCTCTTTCTGTTTTTTCTCCTTCTTATATTTCCATTACACATTTTACCTTTTGTAGTTGTCCCACATTCCTTAGATGGTCTGGCTTTTTTTTTTTTCCCCAATTTTGTTCTATTTACTTTTCAGTTTTTGAGGTTTCTATTGAGATATCGTCAAGCTCAGAATCTTTTCTTAGTTGTGTCCAGTCTACCGATAAGCTTACCAAAGGCATTATCCCTACATTTTTAAAAACAGCTTGACTGAGAGAATTCATGTACCATACAGTGCACCCATTTAAAGAATATAATTGAGTTTTTTAAGAATATCTATAGATTTGTGCAACCATTGCCACAATCTGATTTTAGAACTGTTTTTAAAAATTGAGGTATCGTCGATTTACAATATTATATAAGTTATAGGTGTACAAATAGCGGTTTACAATTTTTAAAGATTATATTTCATTTATAGTTATTATAAAATATTGGCTGTATTTTCTCTGCTGTACAATATATCCTTGTAGCTTATTTATTATATGCATAGAAGTTTGTACTTCTTAACCCCCTCCCCCTATTTTGCTCTCCCCACTTCCCTCTTCCCCTGGTAACCACTAGTTTGTTCTCTTTATCTGTGAGTCTGTTTCTTTTTTGTTATATTCACTAGTTTTATTTTTTAGATTCCACGTATAAATGATAATATACAGTATTTGTCTTTCTCTGTCTGATGTATTTCACTAAGCATAATACCCTCCAATCCATCCATGTTGTTGCAAAAGGCAAAATTTCACTTTTTTTATGGCTGAGTAATGTGTGTGTGTGTGTGTATACCACATTGTGTGTGTGTGTGTGTGTGTGTGTGTGTGTGTGTGTATGGCACATTGTCTTTATCCATTTACCTTTGCTGGACGCTTAGGTTGCTTCCATTTCTTGGCTATTGTAAATAATGCTGCTAAGAACACTGGGGTGTGTGTATCTTTATGAATTAGTGTTTTCATTTTCTTCAGATATATACCCAAAAATGGAGTTGCTGGATCATGTGGTAGTTCTATTTTTAGATTTTTGAGAAACCTCCATACTGTTTTCCACAGTGGCTGCACGATTTACATTCCTACCAACAGTGTACAAGTCCCCTTTCTCCACATCCTTAGAACATTTTCATCTCCCCTAAAGAAATTCAGTACTCATTAGCAGTCAATTCCCATTCCTTCTCCCACAGTTGCCCCCCAGCCTTAAGTAATCATTAATTGACTGTTGTCTATCAATTTGCCTATTCTAGACATTTCATATAATTGCACTCATACAATATGTGATATTTTGTGACTGGGCTTTTTTCACTTAATGTTTTCAGGGGCCATTGATGTTGCAGCATATTATCAGTACTTCATTTCTTTTTATTGCCAAATATTCCATTGTATGTACATACCACATTTCATTTATTTATTCATTTGTGTTGTTTCCACTTTTTGATTGTTATGAACTCTGCTGCTCTGAATATTCATGTAACGTTTTTGTGTGAATGTATGCTTTCATTTCTCTTCGGTATATACCTGGGAGTGGAATTGCTGTGTCATGTGGTAATTCTATGTTTAACTTTTTGAGGAACTGCCCAAATGTTTTTCAGAGCAGTTGCACCATTTACATTCCTACCAACAATCCATGAGGCTTCCAGTTTCTTACCACCCTTGACATTTTAGTATCTGTCTGTTTAATTATAGCAATCCTAGTGGTATGAAGTAGTATTTCATTGTGGTTTTGATCTACATTTCCCTAGTGACTAATGATGTTAAGAATCTTTTCCTATGCTTATTTTTCCACTTAAATACCTACTTTAGAGAGATGCCTAAACCTTGCTTATTTTTTAACTGGTAATTTGTCTTTTTATTATTACATTGTAAGAGTTCTTTATATATTCTCAGTACAAGATGTATGATCTGCAAATATTTTCTCCCATTCTGTGGGTTGTCTTTCTTTTGGCCACATTGCGGCTTGCAGGATCTTAGTTCCCCGACCAGGGATTGAACCCACGCCCTTGGCAGTGAGAGCGCAGAGTCCTAACCACTGGACCGCCAGGGAATTCCCGTCTTTTCACTTTCTTGTTGGTACCATTTACAACACAAAAATTTAATTTTGATGTAATCCAATTTATTTTTTCCTTTCTTGTTTGTAAGCAACATGTAGAAACTGATTTTAATGTTTTCACAGGCAAAATTTAGATGTAGCACAAAAAGTTATGATAATGGTAAGTGAAATAGGCCAGTCACAGGATGCAAATATGCATGCACTTACAAAGGTACCTAAAATAGTATGTGTATATAAATACATACACTTTTATGAGGTACCTGGAGTAGTCAGTCTCATAGAAGCAGAGAATGCAGGAGTGATTGTCAGGGGCTAGAGAGAGAGGAAAATGGGGAGTTGTTGTTCAGTTGTTATAAAATTTCAGTTATGCAAGATAAATTTTTTCTGTAGATCTGCTGTATAGCAAATTGTCTGTAGTCAGCAATACTGTTGACTATAGTCAGCAATACTTAAAAAAATTTAAGAGGGTAGATTTCATCTTACTTAAGTCTTCTTACCACACACACATACACATGCACACACACTAAAACCAGAGGAACACAAAGAAACTTTTGGAGGTTATTGATATGTCTTGATTGTGGTGATGATTTCATAGGTATATGTTCAAACTCATCGAATTTCATACATTAAATATAGGTTTAATATATAAGGATTTTATTTATCAATTATACTTCAAAAAGCTGTTTTTCTCCTCAAAGTTATGATAAGTTATATTGATATAACCAAATTTCATTATCAGACTTTCTGCTTTTAAGATACTTATTTCTCCAAGGCAAAGAAAATGTACTTAGGAAACTATTATGGATTGAGAAAAAGGTGTACCTCTTTTGTAGATGATTGAGAGCTGACTCTGCTGTGATTGAAACCTGACTGTACTAAAATCTTCAAACTTGTTTCATTTGAAATTTGATCTGTAACCACTGATTGAGGAGGCTTTACAAAATCTTTCACTTTTTTACTCTTTGATATTAAAGTTATTAAAATGTACTTCTGGTTTTCAACTTAAGATGTTTATATAATTTATATTGTTATGAATATGCTTCTTGTAGGGAAGGAAGAAAAACAAAATAAAAACTTTTAGGAATCTTTGATATTGAAAGCCCTACATACTCCTACAGTTGTTTAAACAGTTATTATATTGTTTTACCTAAAATCTCTTCTGAGGCTCAAAGATTTAAATTTTTTTTTTTAACATCTTCATTGGGGTATAATTGCTTTACAGTGGTGTGTTAGTTTCTGCTTTATAACAAAGTGAATCACTTATACATATGTTCCCATATCTCTTCCCTCTTGCGTCTTCCTCCCTCCCACCCTCTTTATCCCCACCCCTCCAGGCGGTCACAAAGCACCGAGCTGATCTCCCTGTGTGCTATGCGGCTGCTTCCCACTAGCTATCTACCTTACGTTTGTTAGTGTCTATATGTCCATGCCTCTCTCTCGCTTTGTCACAGCTCACCCTTCCCCCTCCCCATATCCTTAAGTCCGTTCTCCAGTAGGTCTGTGTCTTTATTCCTGTCTTACCCTAGGTTCTTCATGACATTTTTTTTTCTTAAATTCCATATATATATATGTTAGCATACGGTATTTGTCTTTCTCTTTCTGACTTACTTCACTCTGTATGACAGACTCTAGATCTATCCACCTCATTACAAATAGCTCAATTTCGTTTCTTTTTATGGCTG
Organism: Lipotes vexillifer; assembly: GCF_000442215.2. Lineage (NCBI taxonomy): Eukaryota > Metazoa > Chordata > Mammalia > Artiodactyla > Lipotidae > Lipotes > Lipotes vexillifer. The sequence continues at coordinate 3,551,596 of NW_006791822.1, read as the reverse complement.
AGTAATATTCCATTGTATATATGTGCCACATCTTCTTTATCCATTCATCCGACGATGGGCACTTAGGTTGTTTCCATCTCCGGGCTATTGTAAATAGAGCTGCAATGAACATTTTGGTACATGACTCTTTTTGAATTCTGGTTTTCTCAGGGTATATGCCCAGTAGTGGGATTGCTGGGTCATATGGTAGTTCTATTTGTAGTTTTTTAAGGAACCTCCATACTGTTCTCCATAGTGGCTGTACCAATTCACATTCCCACCAGCAGTGCAAGAGTGTTCCCTTTTCTCCACACCCTCTCCAGCATTTATTGTTTCTAGATTTTTTGATGATGGCCATTCTGACTGGTGTGAGATGATATCTCATTGTAGTTTTGATTTGCATTTCTCTAATGATTAATGATGTTGAGCATTCTTTCATGTGTTTGTTGGCAGTCTGTATATCTTCTTTGGAGAAATGTCTATTTAGGTCTTCTGCCCATTTTTGGATTGGGTTGTTTATTTTTTTGTTATTGAGCTGCATGAGCTGCCTGTAAATTTTAGAGATTAATCCTTTGTCAGTTGATTCATTTGCAAATATTTTCTCCCATTCTGAGGGCTGTCTTTTGGTCTTGTTTATGGTTTCCTTTGCTGTGCAAAAGCTTTGAAGTTTCATTAGGTCCCATTTGTTTATTTTTGTTTTTATCTCCATTACTCTAGGAGATGGGTCAAGAAGGATCTTGCTGTGATTTATGTCATAGAGTGTTCTGCCTATGTTTTCCTCTAAGAGTTTGATAGTTTCTGGCCTTACATTTAGGTCTTTAATCCATTTTGAGCTTATTTTTGTGTATGGTGTTAGGGAGTGATCTAATCTCATACTTTTACATGTACCTGTCCAGTTTTCCCAGCACCACTTATTGAAGAGGCTGTCCTTTCTCCACTGTATATTCCTGCCACCTTTATCAAAGATAAGGTGACCATATGTGCATGGGTTTATCTCTGGGCTTTCTATCCTATTCCATTGATCTATCTTTCTGTTTTTGTGCCAGTACCATACTGTCTTGATTACTGTAGCTTTGTAGTATAGTCTGAAGTCAGGCAGCCTGATTCCTCCAGCTCCATTTTTTGTTCTCAAGATTGCTTTGGCTATTCGGGGTCTTTTGTGTTTCCATACAAATTGTGAAATTTTTTGTTCTAGTTCTGTGAAAAATGCCAGTGGTAGTTTGATAGGGATTGCATTGAATCTATAGATTGCTTTGGGTAGTAGAGTCATTTTCACAATGTTGATTCTTCCAATCCAAGAACATGGTATATCTCTCCATCTGTTTGTATCATCTTTAATTTCTTTCATCAGTGTCTTATAATTTTCTGCATACAGGTCTTTTGTCTCCTTAGGTAGGTTTATTCCTAGATATTTTATTCTTTTTGTTGCAATGGTAAATGGGAGTGTTTTCTTGATTTCACTTTCAGATTTTTCATCATTAGTATATAGGAATGCCAGAGATTTCTGTGCATTAATTTTGTATCCTGCTACTTTACCAAATTCATTGATTAGCTCTAGTAGTTTTCTGGTAGCATCTTTAGGATTCTCTATGTATAGTATCATGTCATCTGCAAACAGTGACAGAGCTTTACTTCTTCTTTTCCGATTTGGATTCCTTTTATTTCCTTTTCTTCTCTGATTGCTGCGACTAATACTTCCAAAACTGTTGAATAAGAGTGGTGAGAGTGGGCAACCTTGTCTTCTTCCTGATCTTAGTGGAAATGCTTTCAGTTTTTCACCATTGAGAGTGATGTTTGCTGTGGGTTTGTCATATATGGCCTTTATTGTGTTGAGGAAAGTTCCCTCTATGCCTACTTTCTGCAGGGTTTTTATCATAAATGGGTGTTGAATTTTGTCAAAAGCTTTCTCTGCATCTATTGAGATGATCATATGGTTTTTCTCCTTCAATTTGTTAATATGGTTTATCACATTGATTGATTTGCGTATATTGAAGAATCCTTGCATTCCTGGAATAAACCCCACTTGATCATGGTGTATGATCCTTTTAATGTGCTGTTGGATTCTGTTTGCTAGTATTTTGTTGAGGATTTTTGCATCTATGTTCATCAGTGATATTGGCCTGTAGTTTTCTTTCTTTGTGACATCCTTGTCTGGTTTTGGTATCAAGGTGATGGTGGCCTCGTAGAATGAGTTTGGGAGTGTTCCTCCCTCTGCTATATTTTGGAAGAGTTTGAGAAGGATAGGTGTTAGCTCTTCTCTAAATGTTTGATAAAATTCACCTGTGAAGCCATCTGGTCCTGGGCTTTTGTTTGTTGGAAGATTTTAAATCACAGTTTCAATTTCAGTGCTTGTGATTGGTCTGTTCATATTTTCTGTTTCTTCCTGATTGAGTCTTGGCAGGCTGTGCATTCCTAAGAACTTTGCAATTTTTCCAGGTTGTCCATTTTTTTGGCATAGAGTTGCTTGTAGTAATCTCATGGTCTTTTGTATTTCTGCAGTGTCAGTTGTTACTTCTCCTTTTTTTTTCAAATTCTATTGATTTGTGTCTTCTCCATTTTTTTCTTGAGGAGTCTGGCTAATGGTTTATCTATTTTGTTTATCTTCTCAAAGAAGCAGCTTTTAGTTTTATTGATCTTTGCTATTGTTTCCTTCATTTCTTTTTCATTTATTTCTGATCTGATTTTTATGATTTCTTTCCTTCTGCTAAATTTGGGGTTTTTTTGTTCTTCTTTCTCTAATTGCTTTAGGTGCAACGTTAGGTTGTTTATTCGAGATGTCTCCTGTTTCTTAAGGTGGGCTTGTATTGCTATAAACTTCCCTCTTAGAACTGCTTTTGCTGCATCCCATAGGTTTTGGGTCATCGTGTCTCCATTGTCATTTGTTTCTAGGTATTTTTTGATTTCCTCTTTGAGTTCTTCAGTGATCACTTCGTTTTAAGTAGTGTATTGTTTAGCCTCCATGTGTTTGTATTTTTTACAGATCTTTTCCTGTAATTGATACCTAGTCTTATGGCGTTGTGGTCAGAAAAGATACTTGATACAATTTCAATTTCCTTAAATTTACCAAGGCTTGATATTTGACACAAGATATGATCTATCCTGGAGAATGTTCCATGAGCACTTGAGAAAAATGTGTATTCTGTTGTTGTTGGAAGGAGTGTCCTATAAATAACAGTTAAGCCCATCTTGTTTAATGTATCATTTAAAGCTTGTGTTTCCTTATTTATTTTTATTTTGGATGATCTGTCCATTGGTGAAAGTGGGGTGTTAAAGTCCCCTACTATGAATGTGTTTCTGTCGATTTCCCCTTTTATGGCTGTTAGTATTTGCCTTATGTATTGAGATGCTCCTATGTTGGGTGCATAAATATTTACAATGGTTATATCTTCTTCTTGGATCGATCCCTTGATCATTATGTAGTGTCCTTCTTTGTCTCTTCTGATAGTCCTTATTTTAAAGTGTATTTTGTCTGATATGAGAATTTCTACTCCAGCTTTCTTTTGGTTTCCATTTGCATGGAATAACTTTCCATCCCCTTACTTTCAGTCTGTATGTGTCCCTAGGTCTGAAGTGGGTCTCTTGTAGACAGCATATATATGGGTCTTGTTTTAGTATCCATTCAGCCAGTCTGTGTCTTTTGGTGGGAGCATTTCGTCCATTTACATTTAAGGTAATTATTTATATGTATGTTCCTATTCCCATTTTCTTAATTGTTTTGGGTTTGTTATTGTAGGTGTTTTCCTTCTCTTGTGTTTCTTGCCTAGAGAAGTTCCTTTAGCAGTTGTTGTAGAGCTGGTTTGGTGGTGCTGAACTCTCTCAGCTTTTCCTTGTCTGTAAAGGTTTTAATTTCTCCATCAAATCTGAATGAGATCCTTGGTGGGTAGAGTAATCTTGGTTGCAGGTTTTTCTCCTTTATCACTTTAAGTATGTCCTGCCACTCCCTTTTGGCTTGCAGTTTCTGCTGAGAGATCAGCTGTTAACCTTATGGGGATTCCCTTGTGTGTTATTTGTTTTTCCCCTGCTGCTTTTAATATGCTTTCCTTATATTTAATTTTTGACAGTTTGATTAATATGTGTCTTGGCGTATTTCTCCTTAGATTTATCCTGTATGGGACTCTCTGTGCTTCCTGGAGTTGATTAACTATTTCCTTTTCCATATTAGGGAAGTTTTCAACTATGATCTCTTCAAATATTTTCTCAGTCCCTTTCTTTTTCTTTTCTTCTTCTGGAACCCCTATAATTCGAATGTTTGTGCGTTTAATGTTGTCCCAGAGGTCTCTGAGACTGTCCTCAGTTCTTCTCATTCTTTTTTCTTTATTCTGCTCTGCAGTAGTTATTTCCACTATTTTATCTTCCAGGTCACTTATCCGTTCATCTGCCTCAGTTATTCTGCTATTGATCCCATCTAGGGTATTTTTCATTTCATTTATTGTGTTGTTCATCATTGTTTGTTTCATCTTTAGTTCTTCTAGGTCCTTGTTAAGTGGTTCTTGCATTTTGTCTGTTCTATTTCCAAGATTTTGGATCATCTTTACTATCATTATTCTGAATTCTTTTTCAGGTAGACTGCCTGTTTCCTCCTCATTTGTTAGGTCTGGGGGGTTTTTATCTTGCTCCTTCATCTGCTGTGTGTTTTTCTGTCTTCTCATTTTGCTTATCTTACTGTGTTTGGGGTCTCCTTTTTGCAGGCTGCACGTTCGTAGTTCCCATTGTTTCTGATGTCTGTCCCCAGTGTCTAAGGTTGGTTTAGTGGGTTGTGTAGGCTTCTTGGTGGAGGGGACTACTGCCTGTGTTATGGTGGATGAGGTTGGATCTTGTCTCTCTGGTGGGCAGGTCCATGTCTGGTGGTGTGCTTTTGGGTGTCTGTGGACGTATTATGATTTTGGGCAGCCTCTGCTAATGGGTGGGGTTGTGTTCCTGTTTTGCTAGTTGTTTGTCATAGGGTGTCCAGCACTGTGGCTTGCTGGTCGTTGAGTGAAGCTGGGTGCTGGTGTTGAGATGGAGATCTCTGGGAGATTTTCATGTTTTGATATTATGTGGAGCTGGGAGGTCTCTTTTTGACCAGTGTCCTGAAGTTGGCTCTCCCACCTCAGAGGCACAGCACTGACTCCTGGCTGCAGCACCAAGAGCCTTTCATCCACATGGCTCAGAATAAAAGGGAGAAAAAGTAGAGAGAAAGAATTAGTAGAAGTAGGAAGAAAGAAAGAAAGAAAGGAGGGAAGGAAGGAAGGAAGGAAGAAAGGAAAAGAAGGAAAGAAGGAAAGAAGGGAGGGAGTGAGGGCGGGACAGTGGGAGGAAGGAAGGAAGGAAGGGAAAAAAGAAAAGATAAAGTTAAATAAAATGAAGTAAAATATAATAAAGTTAGTAAATTAAAAATAATTATTAAGAAAAAAAATTTTTTAAAAAGAAAAGACGGATAGAACATTAGGACAAATGGAGCAAAGCTATACAGACAGAATCTCACACAGAAGCATACACATACATACTCATAGAAAGAGGAAAAGGGGAACGAATAATAAATCTTGCTCTCAAAGTCCACCTCCTCAATTTGGGATCATTCGTTGTCTATTCACGTATTCCTCAGATGCAGGGTACATCAAGTTGATTGTCTAGCTTTAATCCGCTGCTTCTGAGGCTGCTGGGAGAGATTTCCCTTTCTCTTCTTTGTTCTCACAGCTCCCAGGGTCTCAGCTTTGAATTTGGTCCCGCCTCTGCATGTAGGTCGCCGGAGGGCGTCTATTCTTCGCTCAGACAGGAGAGGGTTAAAGGAGCGGGGGGTAGGGAGGGGCGCGGAGTGCGGGGCGGGCCTGCGGTGGCAGAGGCCGGCGTGACGTTGCACCAGCCTGAGGCCCGCCGTGCGTTCTCCCGGGCAAGTTGTCCCTGGATCCCAGGAACCTGGCAGTGGTGGTCTGCACAGGCTCCCCGGAAGAGGGGTGTGGATAGTGACCTGTGCTCGCACACAGGCCCCTTGGTTGTGGCAGCAGCAGCCTTAGCGTCTCCCGCCCGTCTCTGGAGTCCGCGCTTTTAGCCGCGGCCCGCGACCGTCTTGGGTCCGCGCTTTTAGCTTGCGGCTCGTGCCCGTTTCTGGGGTCTGCGCTTTTAGCCGTGGCTCGCGCCCGTCTCTGGGGTCTGCGCTTTTAGCTGCGGCTCACGCCCGTCTCTGGAGTTCCTTTAAGCAGCGCTCTTAATCCCCTCTCCTCGTGCACGAGGAAACAACGAGGGAAGAAAAAGTCTCTCGCCTCTTCGGCAGGTCCAGACTTTTCCCCGGACTCCCTCCCTGCTAGTCGTGGTGCACTAACCCCTGCAGGCAGTGTTCACGCCTCCAGCCCCAGTCCTTTCCCTGCGCTCTGACGGAAGCCCGAGCCTCAACTCCCAGCCCTGCCCGCCTTGGCGGGTGAGCAGACAAGCCTCTCGGGCCGGTGAGTGCCGGTCAGCCCTGATCCTGTGTGCAGGAATCTCCCCGCTTTGCCGTCCGCACCCCTGCTGCTGTGCTCTTCTCTGCAGCTTCGAAGTTCCCCCCTTCGCCACCCGCAGTCTCCGGCCGTGAAGGGGCTTTTTAGGTGTGGAAACCTTTCCTCCTTCACAGCTCCCTCCCACTGGTGCAGGTCCCATCCCTATTCTTTTGTCTCTTTTTTCTTTTTTTCTTTTACCCTACCCAGGTACGTGGGGACTTTCTTGCCTTTTGGGAGGTCTGAAGTCTTCTGCCAGCATTCAGTAGGTGTTCTGTAGGAGTTGTTCCATGCGTAGGTGTATTTCTGGTGTATCTGTGTATCTGTGTCTTACTCTTCTGCCATCTTCAGAACACCCCCCAGATTTAAATATTTTTGAGGACATGGGAATAAGTCTCCTGTTTTTAACCTTTATGGAACTTGGAGATGTTTTTCGAGGTCCTAAGCTTGATAATGTATCTGAGGATTTTGTTTATAATAATGTGGAGTGAGATCTTTAAAACTATAAATATTGATATAGGAAATATTCTTAGAGAAAGTGACTTATTTTGGAATTGGTAGTACAATTTAGATAAGTAATCAGAGTGAATGAGGTGTGAGCTAATGACTGTTAGGGACTCATTATCTTTTTAACTAGATTTTTCTGGGATTGTGTTCATAAAGTGTACCCACTTAAGATCATCAGTAGTAAAGAAGAGAAATCCTCATTTTCTCTGCTTTGGATAACTGTCTAAGAAACTAAGTAAAAATTTTAACAATCGCTAGATTCTTTGGGAGAAAGACTTTTTTGAGTAAAAAGAAAATGAAAAAAGTATGATTGAAAGAAAAATTTTTCTTTTCCTGAGAACAGAATGGCTAAATTTGATGCTATAAGCAGGTTAGTTAATTTAATAAATTTGAGAAATTAAATGGTTAATTGACTTGATCTGGGCTTTTGAACATCTGGGAGTTTGCCTGCATGTGGGATTAGGGTCATTAGGTATATAAAATGTATATATGAATTGTTTAAAAGTCCTCAGACTTTTTTAAAAGGATGTGAGGTGGTTGTGCATTGTTTTGTTCTGAGCAGGCTCATCACGTTCGAATGCACTGATACTCATTTGTATTGAAATTTGGAATTACTATGTTTCCTCTTCAGGTTTGGCTGACAGATTTGAAGAGTACCCTAAACTGAGGGAGCTCATCAGGCTGAAGGATGAGTTAATAGCTAAATCTAACACTCCTCCTATGTAAGTGGGGTTTTTTGTTCCCAACTCAGGCTTAAAATATTAGTCTTTTTATCATGTAACCCCTTTTCTGTTTGAAAAAAATTCACTATCTTTGTAAGGTTAACACACGCTTTCTTTTGTATAGTAAAATATATTAGTTTGAAACTCCAGTGCTGAGTACACAGTAGGTTCTCATTTAATTTATTTTCAGTTTTCTAGACAATTTAAATTACTAATTTAAATTTTGTTCTTAGAAAATCATATTTGTTGTATTCCTGATTATCTTAAAATGTTTTTAAATGACTTTTCTTCTCAAAAATTATTTATTGAAGAAAGTTAGAAAACTTAGAGAGGGAAAGTAAGAAAATGAAAGTTAATTATAACTCAGCAAGCAGAGATGCTATTAACATTTTGGAATACAAAAATTCATTTTAACCTTTGCTAAACAGACTAATGCTTCCCTAAAAAAATGTGTTTAAGGTCTTTGAAGTTGGAGACTCTCTTTATTTCACATTTAGCTTACTTTGAACATTTTGTACATTTAACAGCTTGCTAAAATGTATACTGTTAATGATTAGAAGAACCGCAAAGAAGTCTGAGTTTGTGGCAGAAATTTTAGCAGACTAATTTTCATCCTATTTAAAAATACTCTTACATTTAAAGTATTTTATATTTAAAATACTTTCATACTATGTGGAAATAACCATTAAGTAAAGGCTAGTAGTAATTTATACTAAGTAACTAGAAAAGACTGTTAAACAATATTACTAAGGCACAAACTAATGAAAGAAAATTATGTCCATTTTTAGAAACTTTTTGGAGGGAGGAATTTAAAACTAACAAATAGTTTTTCTAACTTAACAATTGTTGAAAAAGTAATATGGTATTCTTTGGAATATTAAGACGATAATGGCAAGGGGCTCAGACACTCATCTGAGTATGGATTTTGAATATAAGAAATGAGAGAAGTTTGTATTTTAGATGTTCGTGTGGGACTGTGATTTTACTTTGTAGTGTAAGTGTATCCATGTCCTCGGGAAGAGCACTGGTAGATGGTTTACTGTCTGTACTGAGAAAGGATACTACTCCATAAAAAGGTATTCAGTAATTAGCTCATGGTGACTTTGTAAATAGTGTTTAGGAAATATTTAAGAAATTTCTTTCATTACCATCTGTAAAGTATTTGAAAATCTCTTACATTTTATGCTTTAATCAAATAGGTACTTACAAGCAGATATAGAAGCCTTTGACATCAGAGAACTAACACCCAAATTTGATGTGATTCTTCTTGAACCCCCTTTAGAAGAATATTACAGAGAGACTGGCATCACTGCTAATGAAAAATGCTGGACTTGGGATGATGTATGATCAAACTTTCTACATTGTAATGAATTATTTATTTTTCAAATAAATATATGTCTGATCAGAAAGTAATATTATAAATACCCCTACTTTTTTAGGAATTGTAAATATAGATTTATAGTATATATTATGACTGAAGGTGTAAGGTACATTAACAAATATTATTATATCTTTATATATCTTTTTTTTTTTTTTTTTTTTGTGGTTTGCGGGCCTCTCACTGTTGTGGCCTCTCCCATTGCGGAGCACAGGCTCTGGACGCGCAGGCCCAGCGGCCATGGCTCACGGGCCCAGCTGCTCCGCGGCATGTGGGATCCTCCCGGACCGGGGCACGAACCCGTGTCCCCTGCATCGGCAGGCAGACTCTCAACCACTGCGCCACCAGGGAAGCCCTCTTTATATATCTTTAGTCTGATTTGTCTTTTTTTGTTTTTTTTTGCGGTATGCGGGCCTTGCCCGTTGTGGAGCACAGGCTCCAGACGTGCAGGCTCAGCGGCCATGGCTCACGGGCCGAGCCGCTCCGCGGCATGTGGGAACTTCCCGGACCGGGGCACGAACCCGTGTACCCTGCATCGGCAGGCGGACTCTCAACCACTGCGCCATCAGGGAAGCCCTGATTTGTCTTTTTGAGGCAGAAGTTGAGTAGGTAGTGAGTGAATCATCTGTGGAAGACTCACAATTCCAGTCTTAGAGTCCTTGGATGTATAGCTAGAAATAAGTTTAAAAACAGATTGAATGGTTGATAACATTCCATATTTGGTTAGTTTTAGTAAACATCAGAGTATATAGTGTACACACACACACACACACACACGAACATAATTTCTACTCTTTAAAGAACTTACAGTATCATAGATTTAAGGGACATGTATTATATAATTGGGATATAACTCAGTATTATATAATTGTGATAATGTTATATATTCCTGAATAAAATTGAACAAGCTGATAGCTTCACTTAGTTACATAAAGTAACCTGTTTTTACTGATCAATAACAAAAATAACAAATATTTATTGAGCACCACTTTGTACTAGCCAAGTAGGTACTGGAGATTGAAAGATGAATAAGACTTAGTATTTGACCTTAAGGGGCACACAGTTTAATGGGATAAAATAAACAATGACCTAAACAGATAATTGCATTATCATATTGTTAGTTCAATAATAGAGGACTGCATAAGGTGATCTGAGAAAAACTGACCAAGCTGAGGAAGCTGGGGGACATAAACAAAGAGGAGATGACACATGAACAGTATGTATGGATAGATTAGCTGGAATTGGCCAGCTGAAGAAAAGGGTGGATTAGGGATTCCAAGCAGAAGGAACAGCAAGAGCAGAAGGGATGGAGGCAAAGAGACGGGTGAGGGAGGTCTGTATGTAGGTTGAGGTTGGAACACAGATTGGGACTGTCTTGAGTTGCTGTCTTCTTAGAAGCTTGGACTTGTCTTCTTAGAAGCTTAGCTTAATGCCTAAAGGCATTAAGGAGTCTTTGAAGGGCTTTAACCAGTTTAGTAAAATGGTCAGATTAGTGTGTAGAGGAGGATGGACTAGAGAAAATGAAGTCTGGAGAGGGGAGAGCAGATAGAAGACCGTTGCCGTAGTCTAGTTAGGAGATGAAGGGACCCTGATTTAGGGTGATGGTAATAAGAATAGAAAGGAGGTGATAAATTCAGTAATGTTTTGTAGATACTTCTGGTGAGATCTAGTGATTGGGAAGAGGGGAAGAGTAAAGGATGACTCAGGAGTTTGAGTCTTGGGATAAATGGGTTGAGATCACCAGCTGAGAAAGTCAATTTAAGGAGAGTAGCAGGATTAGAGCGATTAGATTATACTGAATGTGTTGATATAGAGGTGTATGTGAGACATTCAAGTAGAGGTTGTAATAAGAGTATGAAACTTAAAAGACAGATCCGATCATCTCAAAATACAGATTTTAAAGGGTTAGCACATTAAACCTATGAGAATAAATGAATTTGTCTTGAGATGGTGTCTCAATTAAGATACGGTGTGGATTTACTGTAAATCTTCAGGAAACTTACATTTAAGAGGCACATTATAAAAGAGATGTGAAAAGAATGGGTCAAAGATGAATGAGGTGAACCAAGAGAGTATGAATGTCACGGGAAGCAAAGGAATAGGGAATTGCGAGGAGGAGAGTGTGATCAGGAGCACTGAACACAGAAGAGAGGTGGGGAAGGGAAAGGACTGAAATTCTAGACTGCTGTTTCATAGAGAACTGCTTTGAATCCTTGCACATCTTCCGAGTTAATAATTATTAACTATTGTTAATATTACTTACTTTTCAAGATGGAATAACTTCAGTGTTTCTTCCTTGAAGCTTTTCCTTTCAGCTTCAGTACCTCTGGCAATTTTATTTTATTTTATTTTACTTTACAAAAGTTTTTCCTCTCCTCTGATAAGTGTAATCTGTGTTTATTGTTGAAACAGAAAAGTATACAGTATATAGTATCCCCCAAACTTAAGGTTAAAGATGTAATGTTCTTGATATTGCTGAGAATTTCCTCAGATAGGTTGCACACATTTACATTCCTTCTAGTAGTGTTTAAGAAATACCTATTTCACCATATCCTCATCAAAATTGACTAATAATGTAAAACAATCTTTGTCAATTTAGTCAAAGAAAATTGAAAAATTAATCTTATTATGTCTATGATTAGTGGTTAGGTTGAACTTTATTTTCTCTAGCCAGTCTCTAAGGTTTGGTCAGTGAAGGTACAGGAGCTTCAATTATATATGATAAACTAACAGAGTTTTTGAAATAAAGGAATTCCATTTTATATGCATGTTGAAAAGTTTTATCTCGTCCCGGAGCCCTAAGCTCTTAACGTTTATGTGATAATAGCTTAAAGAACGTGCCAGTAGCTAACATAAAGTATAAATAAGAAAAGCATTCGGGTTTCACAGGTATTCTTTTTCACATAGAGAGTCAGTAGAGGCCAGTGTGTTTTGTTTAAGAATATAAGCATTTTCAGGCTTCCCTGGTGGCGCAGTGGTTGAGAGTCCGCCTGCCGGTGGAGGGGACGCAGGTTCGTGCCCCGGTCAGGGAGGATCCCACGTGCCGCAGAGCGGCTGGGCCTGTGAGCCATGGCCGCTGAGCCTGCACGTCCGGAGCCTGTGCTCTGCAACGGGAGAGGCCACAACAGTGAGAGGCCTGCGTACTGCAAAAAAAAAACAACAAAAAAACCCCAAAAGAATATAAGCACTTTCTTAAAATACCAACATTTAGCATTTATAATTGTAATGTCAAGAGAGTAATTTGCTTAATGTTCTTCACTGATGTGTGCCATCACTTATCTTTAGCTATACCATGTATAGACGTTTGTAGGAATATATGTGTGTGTGTATTACATATTTATTTTAATTCATATTCCTATGAGAATATTAGATGAGATATATCAAGACTTAAAGTTGGAAGTATAAAACTGAATAGATTTATGCCTATTGTAATTTTTTTTCCATTATCACTGTCAAATAATGTATTTTTACCTAGATAAATTATAGATGATGTGGTCATGATCCACTCAGGTAGAAGTTAAGATTTTCTTAATACGTGAAACTAATAAATATTTGCTTGAACCGTTGTCTCTGGAACCTCTTAACTGTGACAGGTAGCTAAAAGAAAAGGAATACCATATAAAATGATTGCTTTTGTAGTCATTTATACAAGTATACGGTATTTCCCCAATTTAGAGATTTAATTATCGCAGAACTTTTTTTTAAATTGACACACTTAACAAATACAAAGCAAACAATTATAGTCTATTGTTTGTGACATTTCAGACTTAGTCATTATACTGAAATGTGTATATTGATTTATTTTATTTAGAACTGTTCTACTGGAAAGCAAGTCCTCCCCCAAACATTTGTGGTTGTGTTTTAATTTTGCCCCTATCTTTGGGGTAATTTAATCCCTTTTCAGTTTCTTTTTCTGTAAATGGTAACAGGTTGCTCTCAAGCCATAACTTGTAAAATTCTGCAATTCTATAAATATGGTTTCCTGTAAACTCTTTCCATATAAAATCAAGTGTATGTATGTGCATGTGTGCATCTGTGTGTGTTGTCTTAATAGGGAATAAAAAACCAGAAGAACAAGTTTTAAGGATAAAATTTATTTTCCATTGTATTTCCTAATGAAAATTAGTACATTTAAAGAACACATTTACTGTAAGTCCTGATAAATCTCAGTGGTTTTTCTTTTGGATTTAGGATGAATGGGAAACAAAATGCTTTTATGCAATATTGGTTTGGTTTCTTACAGATCATGAAGTTAGAAATTGATGAGATTGCAGCACCTCGATCATTTATTTTTCTCTGGTGTGGTTCTGGGGAGGGATTGGACCTTGGAAGAGTGGTAAGATGGTGTTTTTTTAAGTGGTTTTTTAAATTCGTAAGAAAAAAATAACAGTATGTTGCATAAGAAGTTTGAAGATTAATGTTATTTTCTCCTTTGTTTTTTGAACAGTACTAAAATATTCAGAAGAAAAAAATGTTTAAAAAAGAATGTGTAAAAGGCAGTATCCCTTAGTTAACTAGCATTAGGGGTGAATAAATCAAAATATGGTTTATTACAACTGCAGGAAGAGAACAGTTCAGAGATTTGAAACTGAATTGCAGCTCAAAAGCAAGCTGCTTAGTGTCATTTACTGTTCATTATTAGTAGCTAAAAAGTATTCTTCTGACTAGCATTAACTCCTGAATTCCAAATGAAAGCCAAATCAAATTGGAAAAGTAACACAGCATCTGGAGCACATAGTTTGAATAAATTCATGAGAGTGAGAAAGAAGTTATAACATCTCAATTTAAGTACCTTATATTTATTGTATTTCAGAACTTTTTTTGTTTTTTTTGATTGGAGTATTTTGGATTTCTAAATGGAAACAAAATAATAAAGCTTTTTTATAATGGAAGCACTGTGGCTACTTCTGGTCTCAATTCTGATGTCCAACAGTGAAACTTTGGGTAAAGAGATATTTACTCTTTTGTGTTTCAGTTACCTCACTTGTTATTGGATAATACTTTCCATTTTTAGGAAATATTACTTGATCTACTGCCTATGATCTCATTTAAATCCTGGTAATTTTAGGTGTCCATTTGACAGGTGAAGAATTTAAGTAGGATTATATTGAGATAAATTGGTTCTCAAATCCTGAAATTCTGCAGTTGCTTTTGTATTTGTATAAATAGCAAGTTTGAGACTGTTGGATAACATCATTGCTTCTGTCATTTATTAAATCCATGGTAAGACTATAACTGTATATAGGGTATCTTTTATTGCTGGAACCTCCCTAAGATGCTATGGAAAATCTAAGAAAATAGAGACATACTGTATGTTTTTATAGGTATATTGGTATTCACCTTTTTTAGCTCTATTGTCTGGCTTAGGGCTTTTCTCCCACCCCCCAAATTAGGTTGAAATTGATTAGGAGGTTTTATCTTATTTGTTTATGCAGCAATTTATCATATTGGTGAAAGCAGATTTTGGCTCCAAATGATTACAGAAATAATTCAGCATGATAAATACTCATGAGCTTGTGCTAAGTTGATTAGGGCATGTTGGATTTAGGCCCTTGTGATATTTAATGCAGTGCGAAACAAATACTTGGCAACAGGAACAGATACTGATCTTGATTTTTGAGATTTTAAATTAAAAATCTAAGTTTCATTTTGTGGTGTATCTCAGTTTATACAATAAGAGCATTCCTGAAAAGTGTGTTTATGTTTTATGTTCCACTGCATCTCTATTTGTACTTGATCATAGTACCAACAATATTGTACTGCACAATTTACTTATTTCCCCTTACTTTGCTCTTAATCAACTAGGAGTAAGGACTATATCTTGTTCATGTTTTTTTTTTCCCAGCAGCTAGCCAACACCTACGTATGGTGGGCCTCAAAATGCCACCCTGAGTACTCCCTTAGCTAGTATTTGTTATATGTTCATATATAACAGATTCTAGGACACTAAAGTTCAAATCTCTCTATTGTCTAGATTACATAAAGATGAAAGTAAAGTTTTACTCAATAAAGAAATATAAGAACAATTTTAAGTCTTTGAATTTTTGAGGTTTAGTATTAAATCATAAAAATAACATAAGACTCTCATTTGGAAAGAAGTTATCAGAACATTTTCAACAGTTTTTAGCTTTGTCAGAGGATAGAAAGTTGTGGTGGAAGGAACAAAATTATCTTTTGTTTTTTTTCTGATATTAAGACATTTTATTTCAAAATAACTTCAGTCTTACAGAAAAATTCTAAAAATTATGAAACAATCCACATTTACCATTCACCCAGAAGCTCAAATGTTCACATTTACTTTTTTATTCTCCTCTCCCCCTCACTCTCTCTTTTACTCTTTTTCATTCTTTCCATTTTTCCCTCCCCCATTTCAGAGTAAATTCTAGACATAATGTCCCTTTCCCCCTAAGTGCTTCCCACTTATAACTAAGTGTCCCACTTATAACATCTATATAGTATAAATAATTTTTTTCTGGTCTTAGGATCACTCAGTGTCATCAGTTTTCATGTCTCTTCAATCTTTTATCTGGAAGACTTCCTTAGTTTTTCTTTCATGACGTTAACATTTTGAAGAGTATGGCCCATTTATTCAAAATTATCTTTTGAATTATTTTCTGAATAAACAGGGACTGAGTTTTCTTATGATTTAAAACTTTCACCCTCCTTTTCTTGGTGGGGATCGGGTGTGCGGTCCCGGTCCGCGTAATGTACAGAGGTAGAGGGAAAGGGCTCCGGCCCCCTCGGCGTCATGTCTTCGGTACCGGCGGCTTCCGTTCTGCGGGTTCTATCCTCAAGCGCCGGGACACAGGGAAAAAAAAGAAAAAAAAAAAAAAAAAAAAAAAAGAAAACTTTCTATTGGTGACAGTAGAAGGTAGTATTAAAGAATCAGAGTATTATGTAATCCTTTTTATGTTTTAATATCAACTGTATATTAATATTCAGAAGGTATATGTGTATTCTGTATAATGGCTGTATATTTAAAGACTAGTATTTCTTTTTTTCTATTTCTGCACAAAGACAAAATTACTGTGACACCTTGGAATTTAATGTCTCAAACCTCTAGGAAGTTTTTAATGCTGGTTGGTTATTTTAAGTATTGTTTATTTCTTTTAGCTAAGGATTTTTTAAAAAATTCTTTCATTTCTAGTGTTTACGCAAGTGGGGTTACAGAAGATGTGAAGATATTTGTTGGATTAAAACCAATAAAAACAATCCTGGGAAGACTAAGACTTTAGATCCAAAGGCTGTCTTCCAGAGAACAAAGGTATTTACTGTTTTGTTTTCTTTATTTTCATTATTTTCTCTCAAGCTTTTCCAAATGACTGTATACTGTTTAATTAATTTTGGTGGAAAGATCCTTCTCTTTGACTTGTACAAATGGCATTGAGCATTAAAGTAATACATCCATCTTAATTTAAAAATATTTTATTCACTCAGATCAACCTATACTGAGCTGGAGAAGGTATTCCTGTATATCCTAAACTGCTGTAATTCTAAGTCAGATATGGGCTTTTAGTACTCCTGACCCCGAGCTTTTTTTCCTTTCTCTATGCTCAGAAAAAAGAAATGGCAGCAAGACTCATAGCTGGCCAGCTTAGATGAATATTTCTTTCCCCTTCCTTTCTTTTTTCTACATAAGAACCTGAACAAGAACCACTGAGAACCTCTGTTTCAGAGGACTGCCCAGCTAGTTATCAGGGTTTAACAGTTTGTCCTCCAGTCTTTCACTCTTCAGGGAGCCTCTGGTGGAGGGTCTTTTTAAAAGTCTTTCTTGGACTAGAAATTCTGTTTGAAGGGAATCTAAGCCATCCTTGCTATTATTGGTTCATAGAGTCAAGTGAGATTAAATTTATTTAAACCATACTCTGTCATCCAGATTAAATAGAGGTCAAAAAACAAACAAAAATGGAAATCATTTGATTTTCACACTTATGTTGAGTATTTATAAGTCTGTATCCATACTTGAAGTCCTCTGCATATGAAAAGGCTTATACTTTATATATAGTTTTGATCTTGGATCATGTGAGGCCCAGTATAACATCATTTTAAGATTCCAAGGTCAAGTGCCATGCCCATAACTGCTGAAGACAAGTTATTTTCAAGGGTTGCAGAGGAAAAGATTCTGCAGTTGTTGACTCAATTCTAAAATGTCATGGCCCCGAGTTTAATACTCTGATGTCTAGTTTCCCTGGCAGTCTTCTCAGATCCAGAAATCCAGGTTTTTCCTTTTGTGTTTTTGCCCATAGACCTGTATCCCAAAGATTCAGAGAAATGAGGATTGTTTTGGAATTGAGGAACGTCAGAAATGTAAAATGTTGTGAAATATGACTGTTGATGAAAAGAGATTAATTGTTCTGCTCTTATTATTATTTAGGAACACTGCCTTATGGGGATCAAAGGAACTGTTAAGCGTAGCACAGACGGGGACTTCATTCATGCTAATGTTGACATTGACTTGATCATCACAGAAGAACCTGAAATTGGCAATATAGAAAAGCCTGTAGAAATTTTTCATATAATTGAACATTTTTGTCTTGGTAGAAGACGCCTTCATTTATTTGGAAGAGATAGTACAATTCGACCAGGTAAGACCTTAGGAGGAAAAAAAACTTTGATAGTTCCTTGGGATATAGATGTTAAGAAAGAGCACACAGTGTTATGTAAAATAAAATTCTTATATATTTGATTCCTCTTCTTGTTATACTTCAAATATGCTAAGCTCAGTGTTGTCTCAGTACTCTTCCACGGACCTCTCTCCTATCATTCAAATACCTGATGGACCTTTTCTCACAACCCTGTCTGAATTAGCCAGCTTGCCACTCCACTCCCT
>NW_006791822.1:3530847-3533721 GCF_000442215.2 Lipotes vexillifer | reverse complement strand
TCTTTCCCTTTAATCTGTTTTCTTTTTCTTCATAGCACTTATCGTTATCTGAATTATAGATTCATTTGGGCATATGTTTATAGTCAGTCTCTTTAGTATGCAGTCTCATAGAAAGCGGAGATTGTCTTATTTTCTCTACCCAGCATTCAGGTTATTGAGTAAATATTGTGTTGAGTGAAGAAATGCATAAAGGACATTTGGTCCTGTCCAAAACATCTGTAAGATATTTGGTCCACACCAAAATGTACTTGATATATGGCCCTGTCCAAAACCATTTGGCATGGACCAAATTTGCTCATGGATATTTTGGATAGGACTAAATTTCAAGTATCTTTTGGCATGAACCAAATGTCTTACTGACTTTTTGGACAGGATTAAATGTCTGCTAATAAAATGATCCTGCAGAAAATAACCATACCTTTGTGAAATACAGATGTTGGCTTTATTAGAAACTAAAATACCTGTCTTCTTTCCTTAAATGTATCATGATGTTGTTTCATCAAAATTTTAACACTTTACTAAATCGGTATAATGTGAATTTACTATTTTGAAAAAAAAATGAGTAGAAAATAATTTATGGACTAGGATTTTCTTTTATAGAGGGCACAGCTTTTGTTTACAAAGTATTGTTGAAATAATAGTGCATTCTGTTTCTTTTACTTCTCAGAAAATATAGAAGTCATTTTTTTTTTTTTTTGCGGTACACTGTTGTGGCCTCTCCCATTGCGGAGCACAGGCTCCGGACGCGCAGGTTCAGTGACCATGGCTCACGGGCCCAGCCGCCCCGCAGCATGTGGGATCTTCCCCAACCAGGACACGAACCCGTGTCCCCTGCATCGGCAGGCGGACTCTCAACCACTGCGCCACCAGGGAAGCCCCTAGAAGTAACTTTTAAGAACATTGCATCGCTCTAGTCACAATATATAAAATCAACCTGTTTGGCCTTACCATGCTAGAAATGCTGTTTAAAGCTGAAAGAAAAAAAAAAAAAAAGCTGAAACGAGCCAGGATCTTATTTGTCTTAAACAGTCTACATTTTATAAAAAGTAAAAATTGAAGAAGTTACAGTGGAATAATTGGCCTTAAAAGTACCTAAGAAGTTAGAAGAAACTCTGATGTTCATTCTAAGAAAAAAGTAATCCTTAAAGTTGCCTTATGTATGTATGACATAATCCATCACTCCTCTACCACTCCTCAGCCCCGTCAGCTGTTTGTGAGTGTGCGCTGGCGAACACAGTATCTTAAAAATATTTCAGTCGTAGAAACTGACGGCTTTAAATTTCATAAAATTGTGTAAAATGATAAAGAGAAAAGTAAAAAACTACATTCTCTTTACAAAGAAATATTTTGCATGTGAAATGTTTACTCTGGGGCTTGGCTTTAGAGAAAATGTTTCCTATATTTAAAAGTAAATTTTTGCTCCTGGCAGGTTGTTTTTCAGTATTGTGTTGCTTAAGTTATCATTTTGTCATTGCTTTTTGGATTAATATTGTCAAATAACATATACCATAAGATTTCACTTGTTTGTAATTTGTTAAGATTTGCTTTTGACCCAATTTAGATAAATATTCTAAGTCTGAAAAGAATGTAACAATATATTGTTTTTTTGATTGGTTGTAGTATTTGTTGTTGCTGTTTATATCAGCCATGTCTTTACTGATTTTTTTTTTTAACTACTTATTCTATGAGAAAGGTATGTTAAAATCTATTAGGGTTATGGGTTTGTGGTTTTGTTGTTAGTTTATATCTGAGATACTGTTGTTAGGTGTATCTAAAAGGTAAAAATTTTTATGCCTTCCTAGTAGATTGACCCTCTTAGTATTATGAAATGTCCTTCTTTATTCAGTGTTTCTCAACTTTAAATTCTACTTCATCTGACATTATTATAGCTATTTCAGCTTCCTTTTGGTTTGTGTTCGCTTGGCATATTATTTCCAGCCTTCTACTTTCGATCTTCCATATCCTTACATTTAAGGTGTATCTCTTGTGAGCAAACACATAGTTTTCATCCATTTTATCTTTATCTTTTAATTGAATTGTTTAGTCAGTTTATATTTAATGTAATTCCTGATATATTTGGGCATAAATTACCATCTAACTGTTTGCTTTACATTGGTACCACCTGTTCTGTGTTCCCTTTTCTCTTATTTCTTTTGGATTAATAAGTATTCTTGTATTATTCAATTTTTCTTTTTTTAAATTAGCTTGTTAGTTAAATATTCTTTTATTGTTCCTTCAGTGTTTATCTTGGAAATTGCAGCATGCATCCTTGAATTATTCTAAATTAAAATAGTACATTGATTTTTAAAGGGTGGGAATACTGTGGTTTAAATTTAATCTTTTTAAGCCAGTTTTTCACAATACACATACAGTTCATGCATAAGTCACTACATACATAGTATATATACAGCTGTAGAATGAGCTTTGAGTTGTTTAGACTTCCATTGAACATATACATGAAATCTTGTTTGGAAGTTTTGTGGATGATTTTACTGTCTTATCAAAGTAAAGTATTTTGACAGCAGAGCTTGTGGCAAGCAAATATTTCCTCTTCACTGGCTTAAAAGAAAATAACATCACTAGATACTCAACTGGAGTGGTGTGTTTTTCAGAAAGTGTAGATGTCCATATATATTGAATATCAAGATTATGGCTCTAGTGTTTGAGGAAATAAGGAACAGATTTTTCTCTTCCAAAAACAGCTCCTGAATCTGGGAACAGTCTCCAGTGGCAACTGCTGTTTAAAGGAAGTAGAAAACTTTAAAGAAAAAGCAGAACTATTTGAAGAGTAAAAGGGACATCAAACAGATGGATATCTTTTAATAATTGAAAATCAGTGTAACAACATTAAAGAAAATTTTGAAGAGGGAAAGA
>NW_006791822.1:3528288-3530821 GCF_000442215.2 Lipotes vexillifer | reverse complement strand
AGAGATTCAATCTCACTACTTCCAAGAATTATTTTCATTGTTTTTACATTTTCCACTCCTCTTGTGCATACAAATTTTTATATAACTGTAGTCATCATTTTGTATTTTTCTCAATATTATGTCAAATATATTTCTATATTTTAAATAATTAGTTACAATGCTTTTAATGGCCTTATAGCATTATTTTAATTAGTGTTTTTTTTTAAACATGAGTAGAAGAACCTAAGGAGTAGAGAGAATAATTGTTACGTATATTATAGGTATAAGCATAAACAGCAACTAAAATAGAAATTTTGCTTGATGCCGATTTTTATTTATAATATTCCAAAACTATAACATAATGGGGGTTTTGTCCATCCATTTAGCTGTGGCCACTTTATCCACTTTAGATTATACATTATATCTTTCATATACGATATACTTCTATCTGTATCTCTACCAGTTGAACAGAGTCTTAGAGGTACAAATTTTATTTTTTGCTTCGAACTACTGTCCAATTCTTTATCTTTGCCCATTCTTGCAAAAATTATTTTATTCTATTCTATTTATTTATTTGGTTGCACTGGGTCTTAGTTGTGGCAGGCGGGCTCCTTAGTTGTGGCTTGTGGACTCCTTAGTTATGGCATGTGAAGTCTTAGTTGCGGCATGCATGTGGGATCTAGGTCCCTGACTAGGGATCAAACCCAGGCCCCCTGCATTGGGAGTGCGGAATCTTAACCACTGTGCCACCAGGGAAGTCCCACAAAAATTATTTTAATAATTTAGCTTTAGTAAAACAAAATTAAGAAGGAATATCTGCTTGGGGAAATTGTAGGTAGTTGGAGGTTAACCATGTAAATAGTAGTAGGAGCAATTGAGGGAAGTCTGTTCAAGGGGCCTTAATTTATTTGGGTTGAATCCTCAAATGCACTTCTTCCTCAAGGAGGTAGTCAAAGGTATATATCACATATACCATAGGAGTACTCTTTACTATTGCTTTAAAAGGTTTAAAAATTGCTATATGTGTTGTATATGCTGAAGCCAGGCTAATTTAAACTTACTTGGGTCTTAGTAATTCCTTTAGAAGTTGAAATAAAATACTATTGCAGTGAAGAATTTGTGGGTGGGAGGCAGAGTCCCTTGCAGTTTACTCTGTAAAGATTTACATGTCTTATTTATGTAAGAGGCAATATAGCATGAAAGAGGCAATATTAACTATTTTTATTAAATCTTTAAATTTTCTTTCTTTCCTCTTGCTTGTGTGTTGTGTTCCACAACAAAACTTACATGCCAAAAAACAAACCAGAAGGGAGTAAGTAAAAGTCTCATAGATTCAGTTGTCAGTGAGACCACATAGGTGTGCAGTGTACTCATTCATCTGATTAGGTACTTCTCTATTTATCAGGGTGGTATCTACTAGATGAGACATAAAAGGCACAATCTGATTTATCTGTCATTTTTTTCTTCATATATTACAGATCTTAGTTTTCTATGCACTGTTAGATACTGATGATTTTTTTAAATGCTGAACAAAATTTTGTACAAAAATGGCTACTATATTTTAGAATATGATCCTAGTAAAATATTTTCATTTTATAGCATTTTATAATGGACCTAATATTCTAAGAAATAATCTTCACAATGATAGGGCAGAAATAGTGTGAACCTATGAAGAACGTGATTCTTTTTTTTTTCTTTTTAATTAAATTAATTTATTTATTTTTGGCTGTGTTGGGTCTTCATTGCTGCATGCGGGCTTTCTCTGGTTGTGGTGAGTGGAGGCTACTCTTCGTTGCGGTGCGCGGGCTTCTCATTGCAGTGGCTTTTCTCATTGTGGAGCACAGGCTCTAGGCGCGCGGGCTTTAGTAGTTGCGGCACGTGGGCTCAGTAGTTGTGGCTCACGGGCTCTAGAGCACAGGCTCAGTAGTTGTGGCACACGAGCTTAGTTGCTCCGCAGCATGTGGGATCTTCTCGGACCAGGGATCGAACCCGTGTCCCCTGCATTGGCAGGCGGATTTTCAACCACTGTGCTACCGGGGAAGCCTGAAGAACCTGATTCTTAGAGATTCCTCGACCTGCCCTAATGAGCAAGAATAACCACACCCAGGGAACCTTCAAGCATGCTGTTTCTCTGAGGCATTTACAGTTAATTTGTAGTTCCTCCCATTCAAGATACAGTGTAATAAAAAAGAAACCATCCCTATTATAAGCAGAGTTGTCTAGCAATGTAGTTGACCAAAATACCTTTTTACCTATAGAAATGTAAAGTGCAATGGAAATTCTGAGAGAAAATTAATTTCATTTCATATAAGGTATACATTTGAAGTGGATGTTGAAGGAGGAATTTTCAGCAGGTTGACAGGATAGGAAAAGTAACAGGCACAGAGGTGGAGATCAGTACAAAAACAGTTAACTGTAGCAGTTCATTGTTTTTACTCAAGTGAAGGTGTCATGAAAAGCATTAATGAGTAATGTGATTGGAAAGCTTGTTCACACCTCATTGTATAAGACTTTATATTCCATGTTTACAAGTTGGGGCTTTGTGGAAAGCCGA
>NW_006791822.1:3500103-3528278 GCF_000442215.2 Lipotes vexillifer | reverse complement strand
GAAGGAACATAGTTTAAGCTTTGCTTTAGGCTTTCCACTTTTAAAGGGAGAGGTTGGGAGATCATTACAGTTTATATGTATGTCTGTTACATGTGTTAGGGGAATAGCCCCTAATATAGAAAAGTAAAGACTAAAATTTAAGGGTGGCAACAGAAATGGAAAGATGGGAATGAATAGGAGCAGCATGGTCGTGCTTGAGTTCCTGAGACCTATCAGCTGGGTTAATGTTGTGGTTGGGAAGAGTAGAGGCAAAAGTTAGTTTCAGGATGTTAATCAGAAAACTGTTTTATCATTTCTACAAGTAGGAAGGTGATATAAAATTTATTAAATTTTCACTAAGCCCAAACTCAGTATAGTGTGTAATATTTTTTTTCTAAGTGCTGTGCTCACAGACTGTGAAATATGGATAGAGACAATGAAGAAGTTATAAAAGTTACAGTCTAGGAGGAAAAACAAGATATATACATGTGAAATCTTTATGACCATGTGTTCTGTAAAAAATATCAATATTGGGTGAGTGATTGGGACACCTTTAAGAATGCATTGGAGGGGCTTCCCTGGTGGTGCAGTGGTTGAGAGTCCACCTGCTGATGCAGGGTACGTGGGTTCATGCCCTGGTCCAGGAAGATCCCACATGCCGTGGAGCGGCTGGGCCCATGAGCCATGGCCGCTGAGCCTGCGTGTCTGGAGCCTGTGCTCTGCAACAGGTGAGGCCACAACTGTGAGAAAAAGAATGCATTAGAGATTTGAAATAGCCCCTAAAGGATCAATAAGAGAGAACTGGAAAAAAGAAAAAGGATAATCTCTTTTCCCTCCATTTCAGGCTGGCTTACAGTTGGACCAACTCTTACAAATAGCAACTACAATGCAGAAACGTATGCATCATACTTCAGTACCCCGAATTCCTACTTGACTGGATGTACAGAAGAAATTGAAAGACTTCGACCAAAATCACCTCCTCCCAAATCTAAATCTGATCGGGGAGGTGGAGCTCCCAGAGGAGGAGGAAGAGGTGGGACTTCTGCTGGCCGCGGGCGAGAAAGAAATCGATCTAACTTCCGAGGAGAAAGAGGTGGTTTCAGGGGGGGCCGTGGAGGAGCACACAGAGGTGGCTTTCCACCTCGATAGTTTTTAGGACAGTGATCCTATTAATACCCCTTCACCTTCTTTCTGATAGTTTGAACTTCAACTGGGAGACGTTGTTTAGAACTCTGTTCCAACTTGCACTTTGCTTTAGTTTCACCAAGCCGCAGGAATATTTTAGCCAACCTCCCTTGCAGTTGTCACTGTCTGGTTTTGTCCAGAATAAATGAGTCATCCTGTCTTTTGTCATGTGCACGTAACCAAACAGAACGGAACAACACAAATACTTCCACTTTCAGAGATGGAATTTATTCTGATAGATTTCAACTAATTACAAAGGCTTTTGCTTTTTAGAAATAAAGTGAGCAGTGAAGAAGACCCAATCTGGAGTATCATACTAATGCTGATAGTAGTTGATAATGGGCATCCTGCCACTGCTGTCACATCAAATGGGAAGCTCTTTGACAGCCTTGATGGAATGGAGTTGGGACAGATGGTAAACTTCTCTTAGGCTTTTAATATTTTCTTGTTGAAACAATAAAAAGAGACTTTTTTCTTTATGAAAAATCTTAAACTCATATAATTTGACCACAGAAGAAATTGAGAGACTTGGAACAAAATCACATCCTCCCAAATCTAAATCTGATTGGGGAGGTGGAGCTCCCAGGGGTAGGAAGGGAAGAGGTAGAACCTAGTAGGCAGACTTTACAAAGAGAAAAAAAAAATACTCATTATAATCTCAGTTGTGCAGCTACTGATGACTGTTAACAGTACTTCCTAAAAGAACAAGGACAAATATCCAAGTGCTAGAACTTTGGTATGGACTTGATCTTGGATTGACTTTCAAAGCAGTTTTATATTCCTTAACAAAATAAAAGAATTGGACACAACAGAGACACCTGGTTATCAGGTACTTGGCTTAAACATTTTGGGGAATAAAGTACTTGGTGATGAGGAAATGACATGCATCTTTAAACTTGTTATGGAGAAAACTTAATGTAAAACCCAATTACAGGGCTTCCCTGGTGGCGCAGTGGTTGAGAGTCCGCCTGCCGATGCAGGGGACACGGATTCGTGCCCCGGTCTGGGAGGATCCCACATGCCGCGGAGCGGCTAGGCCCGTGAGCCATGGCTGCTGAGCCTGTGTGTCCGGAGCCTGTGCTCTGCAACGGGAGAGGCCACAACAGTGAGAGGCCCGCGTACCACAAAAAAAAAAACCAATTACGGAAGACCCTCAACTTAAGAAGAGAGCTTGGAAAATGGAACTGCAGTTGCCTTTGAAGGGACTGGTTTCCCAGATCAGTTAGTTGTGTGAGACTTTATGTTGTCATTTCTCTTTCTGTACTGTAACCCATGTTTTAAATGAATTTGCTGAATGAAATAATGCCATTATTGTTCTTGATAAATCCAGTTTTTATTTTGTGTATGATTTTTTAATGAAACTTTAAACCTTTGAAATTTGGGAGTCTCTTTTCTGTGAGTGGAATTGTCATTGTTACGAAATGAAAAAGGACTGACCTAAGATGAGACTATTCTCTTGGTCTGTGAGTAGCCGTTCTGTTCTTTTCATTGGCTCATAAAATGAGGTTTTGTTATATCCACTAAAGACTCAGTTTGAAGATAGGGACTGAATTACAGAAATAGGCTTGAGATCCTTAAAAGCCTGATGAATTTAACTTGTTCAGCATGTTAGTGCTTTTTAGTACAGATAGCATTTGACTAACGCTTTTCTTGATGTAGATACGATGTGGAACTGTTGGTTAGAATTTTTACTGAAATGATGGTACATTTTCAACTTTAGTGATTAAAACTTACCTAGAGATAGAACTGTATTTGTCAGAGTTGACCTGGGAATGAAGAAGACACAGATGGTGGTCTTGAGGCTGAACCAAGATGGCAGAGAAGAAGGACGTGCACTCACTCTCTCTTGTGAGAGCACCAGACTCACAACTAGCTGCTGGACAGTCATTGACAGGAAGACACTGGAACTCACCATAAAAGATACCCCACATCCAAAGACAAAGGAGAAGCCACAGTGAGATGGTAGGAGGGGCGCAATCACAGCAAAATCAAATCCCATAACTGCTATTCTCTTGGTCTGTGAGTAGCCGTTCTGGGTGGGTGACTCAAAGACTGGAGAACACTTATACCACAGAAGTCCACCCAGTGGAGTGAAGGTTCTGAGCCCGTCAGGCTTCCCAACCTGGGGGTCCGGCAACAGGAGGAGAAATTCCTAGAGAATCAGACTTTGAAGGCTAGTGGGATTTGATTGCAAGACTTCGAAAGGACTGGGGGAAGCAGAGACTTCCCTCTTGGGGGGCACACACAAAGTAGTGTGTGCATCGGGACCCAGGGGAAGGAGCAGTGACCCCAGGGGAGACTGAACCAGACCTACCTGCTAGTGTTGGAGGGTCTCCTGCAGAGGCGGGGGGTGGCTCTCTTTCACCGTGGGGACAAGGACACTGGCAGCAGAAGTCCTGGGAAGTAATCCTTGGTGTGAGCCCTCCCAGAGTCTGCCATTAGCCCCACCAAAGAGCTGGGTAGGATCCAGTGTTGGGTCACCTCAGGCCAAACAATCAGCAGGGAGGGAACCCAGACCCACCTGTCAGCAGACAAGCGGATTAAAGTTTTACTGAGCTCTGCCCCCCAGAGCAACACCCAGCTCTACCCACCACCAGTCCCTCCCATCAGGAAACCTGCACAAGCCCTCTTCGATAGCCTCATCCACCAGAGGACAGCAGAAGCAAGAAGAACTGCAGTCCTGCAGCCTGTGAAACAAAAACCACATCACAGAAAGACAAGGTGAAAAGGCACAGGGCTATGTACCAGATGAAGGCACAAGATAAAACCTCAGAAAAATAGCTAAATGAAGTAGAGAGAGGCAACCTTCCAGAAAAAGAATTCAGAATAATGCCAGTGAAGATGATCCAGGACCTCAGAAAAACAATGGAGGCAAAGATGGAGAAGATGCAAGAACTGTTTAACAAAGACCTAGAAGATTTAACAAACTGATGAACAATACAGTAACTGAAATGAAAACTACACTAGAAGGAATCAATAGCAGAATAACTGAGGCAGAAGAACAGATAAGTGACCTGGTAGACAGAATGGTGGCATTCACTGCTGCAGAACAGAATAAAGAAAAAAGAATGAAAAGAAATGAAGACAGCCTAAGAGACCTCTGGGACAACATTAAACGCAACACCATTCACATTACAGGGGTCCCAGAAGGAGAAGAGAGAGAAAGGATCCGAGAAAATATGTGAAGAGATTATAGTCGAAAACTTCCCTAACATGGGAAAGGAAATAGCCCCCCAAGTCCAGGAAGCGCAGACAGTCCCATACAGGATAAACCCAAGGAGAAACACGTCGAGACACATAGTAATCAAATTGGCAAAAATTAAAGACAAAGAAAAATTATTAAAAGCAGCAAGGGAAAAACAAATAACGTACAAGGGAACTCCCATAAGGTTAACAGCTGATTTATCAGCAGAAGCTCTACAAGCCAGAAGGGAGTGGCATGATATACTTAAAGTGATGAAAGGGAAGAACCTAGAACCATGATTACTCTACCTGGCAAGGATCTCATTCAGATTCGATGGAGAAATCAGAAGCTTTACAGACAAGCAAAAGCAAAGAGAATTCAGCACCACCAAACCAGCTCTACAACAAATGCTAAAGGAACTTCTCTAAGTGGGAAACACAATAATAGGACCTGAAAAAACTCAAAACAAGTAAATGGTCATGGGAACATACATATTGATAATTACCTTAAACGTGAATGGATTAACTGCTCCAACCAAAAGACACAGGCTTGCTGAATGGATACAGAAATAAGACACATATATATGCTGTCTACAAGAGACCCACTTCAGACCTATGGACACATACAGACCGAAAGTGAGGGGATGGAAAAAGATATTCCATGCAAATGGAAGTCAAAAGAAAGCTGGAGTAGCTGTACTCATATCAGATAAAATAGACTTTAAAAGAAGGTTACAAGAGACAAGGAAAGACACTACATAATGATCAAGGGATCAATCCAAGAAGAAGATATAACAATTATATATGCACCCAACATAGGAGCACCTCAATACATATGGCAACTGCTAACAGCTGTAAAAGAGGAAATCAACAGTAACACAACAATAGTGGGGAACTTTAACACCTCAGTTCCACCAATGGACAGATCATCCAAAATGAAAATAAATACGGAAACACAAGCTTTGAATGACACAATAGACCAGATAGATTTAATTGATATTTATAGGGCATTCCATCCAAAAACAGCAGATTACACTTTCTTCTCAAGTGCGCACGGAATATTCTCCAGGATAGATCACATCTTGGGTCACAAGTCAAGCCTCAGTAAATTTAAGAAAATTGAAATCATATCAAGCATCTTTTCTGACCACAACGCTATGAGATTAGAAATGAATTACAGGGGAAAGAACATAAAAAACACAAACACATGGAGGCTAAACACTACGTTACTAAATAACCAAGAGATCACTGAAGAAATCAAAGAGGAAATCAAAAAATACCTAGAGACAAATGACAAAACACGACAATCCAAAACCTATGGGATGCAGCAAAAGCAGTTCAAGCTATACAAGTCTACCTCAAGAAACAAGAAAAATGTCAAATAAATAATCTAACCTTACACCTGAAGGAACTAGAGAAACAAGAACAAACAAAACCCAAAGTTATAAGAAGGAAAGAAATCACAAAGATCAGATCAGAAATAAATGAAATAGAAAAGAAACCAGTAACAAAGATCAATAAAACTAAAAGCTGGTTCTTTGAGAAGATATACAGAATTGATAAACCATTAGTCAGACTCATCAAGAAAAAGAGGACTCAAATCAATAAAATTAGAAATGAAAAAGAAGTTACCACAGACACCACAGAAATACAAAGCATCCTAAGAGACTACTACAGGCAACTCTGCCAATAAAATGGACAACCTGGAAGAAATGGACAAATTCTTAGAAAGGTATAACCTTCCAAGACTGAACCAGGAAAAATTACAAAATATGAACAGACCAATCACAAGTAATGAAATTGAAACTGTGATTAAAAATCTTCCAACAAACAAAAGTCCAGGACCAGATGGCTTCACACGTGAATTCTGTCAGACATTTAGAGAAGAGCTAACACCCATCCTTCTAAAACTCTTCCAAAAAATTGCAGAGGAAGGAACATTCCCAAACTCATTCTATGAGGCCACCATCACCCTGATACCAAAACCAGACAAAGATACTACAAAAAGAAAATTACAGACCAATATCTTTGATGACTATAGATGCAAAAATCCTCAACAAAATACTAGGAAACAGAGTCCAACAGCACATTAAAAGGATCATACACCATGATCAAGTGGGATTTACCCCAGGGATGCAAGGATTCAATATACGCAAATCAATCAATGTGATACACCACATTAACAAATTGAAGAATCCAAACCATATGATCATCTCAATAGATGCAGAAAAAGCTTTTGACAAAATTCAACACCCATTTATGGTAAAAATTCTCCAGTAAGTGGGCATAGAGGGAACCTACCTCAACATAGTAATGGCCGTATACGACAAACCCACAGCAAACATCATTCTCAAAGACGGAAAACTGAAAGCATTTCCTCTAAGATCAGGAACAAGACAAGGATGTCCACTCTCACCACTATTCAACGTATATTTGGAAGTCCTAGCCACAGCAATCAGAAGAAAAAGAAATAAAAGGAATACAAATTGGAAAAGAAGAAGTAAAACTGTCACTGTTTGCAGAGGACATGATACTATACATAGAAAATCCTAAAGATGCCACCAGAAAACGACTAGAGCTAATCAATGAATTTGGTAAAGTTGCAGGATACAAAATTAATGCACAGAAACCTCTTGCATTCCTATACACTAGTGATGAAATATCTGAAAGAAATTAAGGAACAGTCCCACTTACCATTGCAACAAAAAGAATAAAATATCTAGGAATAAACCTACCTAGGGAGACAAAAGACCTGTATGCAGAAAACTATTAGACACTGATCAAAGAAATTAAAGCTGATACGAACAGATGGAGAGATATACTATGTTCTTGGATTGGAAGAATCAATACTGTGAAAATGACTATACTACCCAAAGCAATCTACAGATTCAATGCAATCCCGATAAAATTACCAATGGCATTTTTTACAGAACTAGAACAATAATATATGGAGACGCAAAAGACCTCGAATAGCCAAAGCAGTCTTGAGGGCAAACAACGGAGCTGGAGGAATCAGACTCCCTTATTTCCAACTGTACTGCAAAGCTACAGTAATCAAGACAATATGGTACTGGCACAAAAACAGAAACATAGATCAGTCGTACAAGATAGAAAGCCCAGAGGTAAACCCACGCACCTATGGTCAACTAATCTATGACAAAGGAGGCAAGGGTATACAACGGAGAAAAGACAATCTCTTCAATAAGTGGTGCTGGGAAAACGGGACAGCTACATGTAAAAGAATGAAATTAGAACACTCCCTAACACCATACACAAAAATAAACTCAAAATGGATTCGAGACCTAAATGTAAGACGACACTATAAAACCCTTAGAGGAAAACAGGAAGAGCACTCTTTGACATAAATCACAGCAAGATCTTTTTTGATCTACCTCCTAGAGTAATGGAAATAAAAACAAAAATAAACAAATAGGACCTAATGAAACTTAAAAGCTTTTGCACAGCAAAGGAAACCCTAAACAAGACGAAAAGACAACCCTCAGAATGGGAGAAAATATTTGCAAACGAATCAATGGACAAAGGATTAATCTCCAAGATATATAAACAGCGCATGCAGCTTGATATTAAGAAAACAACCCAAACCAAAAATGGACAGAAGACCTAAATAGACATTTCTCCAAAGAAGTCATACAGATGGCCACGAAGCACATGAGAAGCTGTACAACATCACTAATTATTAGAGAAATGCAAACAAAAACTACAATGAGGTATCACCTCACACTGGTTAGAATGCTCATCATCAGAAAATCTACAAACAACAAATGCTGGAGAGGTTGTGGAGAAAAGGGAACCCTCTTGCACTGTTGGTGGGAATGTAAACTGATACAGCCACTATGGAGAACAGTATGGATGTTCCTTAAAAAACTAAAAATAGAATTACCATACAATCCAGCAATCCCACTACTGGGCATATACCCAGAGAAAACCACAATTCAAACAGACACATGCACCCCAGTGTTCACTGCAGCACTATTTACAATAGCCAGGTCATGGAAGCAACCTAAATGCCCATCGACAGACGAATGGACAAAGAAGATGTCGTACATATATGCAATGGAATATTACTCAGCCATAAAAAGGAATGAAATTGGGTCATTTGTTGAGACGTGGTTGGATCTAGAGACTGTCATACAGAGTGAAGGAAGTCAGAAAGAGAAAAACAAATATTGTATATTAACGTACATATGTGGAACCTAGAAAAATGGTACTGATGAACTGGTTTTCAGGGCAGAAATTGAGAGACAGATGTAGAGAACAAACGTGTGGATACCAAGTGGGGGAACGCGGGGGTGGTGGTGGTGGTGGTGTGATGAATTGGGAGATTGGGATTGATATGTATACACTCATGTGTAGAAAATTGATGACTAGTAAGAACCTGCTGTATAAAAAAAAAAAAATGACAGAGATCCTCCAGTTGCCCAGTGTAGGTCCTTTGAAATATCAGCTAGGGAGTGACTGTTCTTTAAACAGGACTGTAGTCTGGTCCATGCCCTGGGCCTAGCCAAGGGACGCAGCATTTCTGGTGCTTAAGGTGGTCTAGTCATCTGTGAGATCTGTATCATAGTGTCATCTTACAGAGAGTTAGGAATGGCTTTTTTGTAGATTGAAAGTTAAAAGGAGCCACAGCCCACCATATTTAGAATAGAGTAAGTAAGAAAAGAGTAGGTGTTAGGAAAAAAAAAAGCAAGGCCTAGAATTTCCCTTTGACAATGTAATGGTCATTTTTATAACGGGATGGAATTGACCTACTAGTTTTGCTACCCTTCACTTTCATTAAAGGTTGGGGTATCAGTTTTACAATAGATCTGCATTCATTGGGGAAAGGTTTCCAATGAAAACTCAGTTACTCTGACCTCTTCTGACTTTTGGTCATCTATTTATATTGATCATTTTTATATGTCACAGAATCATCTAGGGATCACCAAAAATGATTTTTAGTTGCTTTATTTACTAATTCCTTATGGAGGATTGAAACCAGTAACTAATAACCCTAAACTTTCTTAGTTTAAAAAATTTTAAGACCAGAATTCCTAGTATTATACATAATTACAGTTCTAGGTATTCTAAGCCAAACGTTGATGTTTATTTTCATTGGCAACAGTTTTCCCTGTTACCTGTCTCCTTTCACAGGATGGAGATTAGGAGGCCCAAAGTACTTTCTGACTTTTCCTCACTGTGTAGAATAGAAAAGGGGAGCAGGTTGATGACGTCAGATAGGATAGAGTTCGTGGTGGGGAATATCACACCCAAATACTGCTGCACCAGATTAGACCGAGGAATTGTAGAGATGTCAGTCAAAGTGTGGAATGAGACAGCACAGTGCAAGAGGTGTCAAGCTGGGGAGCAGGGGATCAAGTCTGGCTTGGCAGCCAGGTCACATATCCAGAGTTGGAGTGGATCAGTACTGTAACAGCAGTATACTGCTGATACTTTGGTAAGTAGAAGAGCCACCTATGAGTGCTTAGCTCATAAATGTGGAAACTTAAACCGTCAATACATGCCTCTCTTATTCGCAAACCGAGTAAGCGTTATGCCATAGTTTCATTTTAAGTTGATGGAGTCGTAATGGTAGGATGCTTGTGAGTTTGAGTGTGCTGTTGATAGCTGAGAGTCTTGTGTCATGGCTGTTACTAGGAATGATTCTTTTTTATGTCTCTTAAAATACTTTCTACCCATCTTAATTGCTAAATTACAATGTTCTGATTAGTTACAGCAGCTTATTTTAAAACACATACTATTTTCATCCTGAATTTGAGAACATAAGATTTGGTCTTTGAAGTATAGTTCCAGATTTACCGATTTAATATAATTTTTATTAACTTGACAAAATGATGGCCCAGTTGGGATTCATTCCGAATAGTAGTCCTTGATCTGAAAGTGTTTCATATTTTTGTGAGCTATTAAAAACATAAGACTTTGCTTATAAGAAAGGCCTTTCTTAGAATAATCCTGAATCTTGGAGTCCATGTAGGACTTTTAGCATTATCCTGTCTTTGATGTTTAGTGATAGGGATTGAATTGTCCAGCTTGGGTCTCAAGTATCTGCCATCAGTTTTGAAGCTATAAATCTGGGACTCACCAGAATGTTAGAACATTAATCCAGCAAATTGAGCCCATCGAAGACTCCATTTCTGAAAAAGTCACATTGCTTCTGCTCTCAGGGTCCCCAGTCAGTTACTCAAATATAAACATTACTAGCTACAATGCACAGAGAAAATACTACCTCATTTAATCTAGATGTTCATTTACAGTAAGCCCTCTTTCTAGAATTAGGCAAAATGTCAAAATGATCAGTTTAAGTATGTGCTACAGTTCTTGCCTCTAACTGCAGGTGCTAATAAACAGTGAAATCAGATAAGGTAGGTTTTTTCCAAAAATACTTCTAAAAAATTGTAATCAAAGTCAATGATGTAAAACACATATAGGAACTAAGCATGTAATATAAATCAGTGAAACAAGCTATGAGTTTGTTTTATAGTGGAATAATTCTTTTTTAGACACATTTTATTTGCATACTTAATGTGGGAATATTTACTTACACTCATTTACTTTCTCCCTTTTGTCTGTGCTGTTTTCCCACATTGGTGGGTTTTCTCAGCTCCTCTCTAAGAAAAGCGGAGCAGCCCAGAGCCCCTAAATAAACAGCCACTGACTTGATCTCAGGGCCACGGAGACCTGAGAGAGATGGGGAGAGACCTCATTCCCTAGGTAAGGCGGACATCACTACTCAGCTCCAACTAATTGTCACCACAGAGGGAAGACGGTAAGTCTGAAATGTTCATGTGAAATCTCCCTAGATGTTGGCAATTAAAATAGTTTGGTGGGGGCTTCCCTGGTGGCGCAGTGGTTGAGAGTCCGCCTGCCGATGCAGGGGACACAGGTTTGTGACCCGGTCCGGGAAGATCCCACATGCTGCGGAGTGGCTGGGCCCGTGAGCCACGGCCGCTGAGCCTGCGCATCCGGAGCCTGTGCTCTGCAGCGGGAGAGGCCACAGCAGTGAGAGGCCTGCATACCGCAAAAAAATAAATAAATAAATAAAATAGTTTGGTGTCCTTGCTTGTATTTTCCTTTCATAGAACTAAAATTTTTAAAAATTAATTTGGCTAGCTAAATACTGCATGCATATTTTAAATTCAGGCTTCTAAATACTATGGCCAAATTTACTTGAAGAAAAATATTTACTTGAAGAAAAAAATTTACTTGATTAGGACAGAAACCATCACATTTGAAAACAAGTTATGTAGTTGGTACACTTTGGAACACACAAATAAGTGCAGACATGGACTAATACTTTAAAGTTGAATACAGTGATGTTACTGCAGCCATTCATGCATCTGTCCAGTGGAGAAAATGTGGAGGTATAGGCCTGTGTTGTCACACCTTTTATAGAATTCCACATCTGCACAAGTTTTTAGTTTATAATTACAGTTGTTAATATCATAAAAGAATACATCATTATTATACCTTTTTTGCATGTTCTTTTTGTTTTCTTTGTCTTTTTAAAGCAGAGGACAAAACGTCAAACACAGTTTTGTTCAGAGATGCCCAGTTTAGTAGTTTATGCTGGTTAAATTTCCAAGGTAATTGCTTAAATGTCTTACAGAATTTGCCGTCATTTTATAGTTTATGCTTTTCAAGACAACTGGGTAGGTACATACTTTCATATTAAGTAAAGGATTTTTTTTTAAGAAGATGTTGGGGTAGGAGTTTATTAATTAATTTATTTTTGCTGTGTTGGGTCTTCGTTTCTGTGCGAGGGCTTCCTCTAGTTGTGGCAAGCAGGGGCCACTCTTCATCGCGGTGCGCGGGCTTCTCACTATCGCGGCCTCTCTTGTTGCGGAACACAGGCTCCAGATGCGCAGGCTCAGTAGTTGTGGCTCACGGGCCTAGTTGCTCCGCGGCATGTGGGATCTTCCCAGACCAGGGCTCGAACCCGTGTCCCCTGCGTTAGCAGGCAGATTCTCAACCACTGCGCCACCAGGGAAGCCCCAAGGATTGGTTTTTGATGTAATCATGTTGACTATGATTCAGATAAGCTGCATAGGTGGAGGGATTATTTGGCCTTGTCCAAAAAGCAAGGCATATATATATGCATGGTAAATAGGAGCTCAAGATTATAGCTTACTTTTCTACTGCTATGTCTTATTGAAATAAAAATGTTAAAGCATATAAGCATGATTAAGAATATTGTGTTTATAAAAATAATTCCAAAGCAAAATTTAAGAAAATATAAGTACATGTAAGCTTGTCAGCCAACTGACTCCCTAAATTTTAAATCCCACCCACCTCCTTGTGATGATGACTGACAGGAGATTGGGTCAGAATGGCATTAGAACCTCTTTGGGGAACATTCCCAGTTCTGATTGCTTTCAAGTGATTGCTTCTTAAGTGAAAGATTCCCATTCCATCTGATAACCTGTTTTTGCGGGCTCATTTAGTTCTGAGTTAATAACCCTGCTGCTCATGCTTTTAGCAATTGGTCTTTGTCATTGACTTTATAAAGGCAGCGGGATGCTTTCTCAGCGTCTACTGTGTGACACATAGTAAGTGCTCAATAAATAAATAATCCTTTACTCTTTGCTTGACTAATAATTGTAAGTAATTCCCAGAGGATTTTTTAATAACCTTCTCTTTTCACTTCTTTTCCCTTCTGTTGTTACTTTCTTGCTGCATAAGAGGAATGTGTTTCTCTAGTAAGGACTTTTTTCCTCTCAAATAACAGAATATCATCTTTGAGGCTGAGGAAACAGTAATTTCCACTGACTTACTACTTATCAGTGGACTTACAGAATCAGTTTACTTTGGTCTGACTTTAAAGGCATCTGACTCTTTCCCCAGGACACAAATTTTTAAAATACTTGTGCCAGATGCAACCTATTAAAAAAAGTAAGACAGATTATTTAACCACATCTGTATCACCTTGTTAATAAATGGCTTAAGTAAAAAGTTGGACTGTATGCCTCCTATTTGTAATAGTGGACCCAAGGGAGAGTAGATTGCCTGAGAGTGAGGAGAGGACAGGATGGTTGAGGACAGGCACAGGGTGGCTCCCAGGAGTCTTGGGAAACTGCTGCTGGTCGGTGGGCACAGGGTGGCTCCCAGGAGTCTTGGGAAACTGCTGCTGGTCGGTAATATTGCCTCAGGGAGAGATGACCTCACCGGGAGGTAGCTGAGTTGTGCACATAGGAAAGTGTCGTCCCCAGGCTACACATTCATTTTCCCAAAACACAACGTGGAAGCAGAGGAGCCCTGGACTTCAGGAGACTGTGAGGCTTTGGCACTAGTCATCAGTATGGACCAAAGATAGGAAATCTTACCTGCCAGTCCTATGAAATAGAGATTCTGATTCAATTTGGTTGATTTTTTTAAAAAAATATTTATTTATTTATTTTTGGCTGCGTTGGGTCCTTGTTGCTGCGTGTGGGCTTTCTCTAGTTGCAGAGAGCGGGGGCTACTCTTCATTGTAGTGCGTGGACTTCTCATTGTGGTGGCTTCTCTTGTAGAGCATGGGCTCTAGGTGCACAGGCTTTAGTAGTTGTGGCTCGCGGTCTCTAGAGCACAGGCTCGGTAGTTGTGGTGCACGGGCTTAGTTGCTCCACGGCATGTGGGATCTTCCCTGACCAGGGATCAAACCTGTGTCCCCTGCATTGGCAGGCAGATTCTTATCTACTACGCCACCAGGGAAGCCCCAGTTAGGTTGATTTTTTTTTTTTTTTTTTTGCGGTATGCGGGCCTCTCACTGTTGTGGCCTCTCCCGTTGCGGAGCACAGGCTCCGGACGCGCAGGCTCAGCCGCCGTGGCTCACGGGCCTAGCCGCTCTGCGGCATGTGGGATCTTCCCGGACCAGGGCACGAACCTGTGTCCCCTGCATCGGCAGGTGGACTCTCAACCACTGTGCCACCAGGGAAGCCCAATTAGGTTGATTTTTATTTTTTTCGGTACGCAGGCCTCTCGTTGTGGCCTCTCCCATTGTGGAGCACGGGCTGCGGACGCGCAGGCCCAGCGGCCATGGCTCACGGGCCCAGCCGCTCCGCGGCATGTAGGATCTTCCCGGACCGGGGCACGAACCCGTGTCCCCTGCATCGGCAGGCCGACTCTCAACCACTGCGCCACCAGGGAAGCCCTTAGGTTGATTTTTAAAACATGAGTTTTTTTTGTACACTAAAGTTTACTGCTGCAAATTTATATCAGTATGCTGAATCTGATTTCCCAGAATTTATAAATGTAATAACCTTTTTGCCAAATAGGCATATTAAGTCCCTAAAACACTGATTGGGTAACATTCTTCTAAATCCCGTGGGGTATCCTAAAACTGTTTTTCAAACATTAATATGTTTCCAAAGAAACAGTTTTTCATGGACCCAAAGGATACCTCAGTTTGAAAAATACTGACTTCAAAGTCTTATTCTGTAAAAGGTCTTAAAATTGAAAATTCTTATCGTAAAAGAGCTGTGTGTTTATAACTGGTAACAATTTTTTTAAATGTCATGAAAATAAAAAGTACACCCTAGAAATTCTTGCACAAGTCATACTAGTGGGATTGGATCTGCAGTCACTATTATAATGATAGTTTCCTAAACTAGACACTAGTCATTTTGCTTCCCAAATTGACTTTGTTCTTTATGTGATTTAAAACTGGATTTTCTTGTATTAAGTTGGGATGACAGTGGCTCTGGAAATTATGTTCATGAGGACATACTTTGGGAATTGGGAGAGTTTGGCCTGGACAAGGGACATGATAGGGATACGTGATAGCCTTTGAACTATCTGAAAACTGCCGTCAAGTGGAAGAAGAATTCACCTGTGCCCTCAAAAGACAGCTTGCACAAAAAGGGGACATTTCAGTAAAACAGTCTGCTAAATATGATTTTCTAACAGAACTGTTCATAAATGGCTGCTTGGGAAGGAGTAAGCTTCTCATCACTTTTTTTTCAAGCAGAGGCCAGAAAACATCTGTTAGAAATGATGACTAGGGGATTTCTGTTGCCTTTTCAATTAAGATTTTTTTTCCTTTTTATCCAGGTTATTCAGTATTACATCTTATGTTTTCAGCAATTATAAATCACATATTTAATTCTCCCCAAAGAATTGTCTTCTCTGGAAGATTACTGATGAAGCTTTTTGGAAGCTTTCAGACACTATAGTGTGTAATGCCTCCTAGAGGAGCTGAAGTTCAATTTCAGATTATCCTTGAACATGATCTAAATTTTGATCCTTACTCTTCATTATTACATTAATAGAGAACCATGTTTCCATCTGACAACATTACAAAAAAGACTAATATACTGTTCCTAATTCTCAACCTACTGTCATTAGGTTAGATTTCTAGGAAGTGAAATCTCTGAAACCATCTTTTTGTGTGTGTGTGTGTGTGAATTTTATTTTTTTTTAACATCTTTATTGGGGTATAATTGCTTTAAAATGGTGTGTTAGTTTCTGCTTTATAACAGAGTGAATCAGTTATACATATACATATGTTCCCATATCTCTTCCCTCTTTGTCCCCCTCCCTCCCCCCCTCCCTATCCCCCCCCTCCAGGCAGCCACAGAGAACCGAGCCGGTTTCCCTGTGCCATGCGGCTGCTTCCCACTGGCTATCTACCTTACGTTTCTTAGTATATATATGTCCATGTCTCTCTCTCGCCCTATCACAGCTCACCCTTCCCCCTCCCCATATCCTCAAGTCCGTTCTCCAGTAGGTCTGTGTCTTTATTCCTGTTTTACTCCTAGGTTCTTCATAACATTTTTTTTTCTTAAATTCCATATACATGTGTTAGCATATGGTATTCGTCCTTCTCTTTCTGACTTGCTTTACTCTGTATGACAGACTCTAGGTCCATCCACCTCATTACAAATAACTCAATTTCGTTTCTTTTTATGGCTGAGTAATATTCCATTGTATATATGTGCCACATCTTCTTTATCCATTCATCCGACGATGGGCACTTAGGCTGTTTCCATCTCCGGGCTATTGTAAATAGAGCTGCAATGAACATTTTGGTACATGACTCTTTTTGAATTCTGGTGAAACCATCTTTTAACTGGACCCTTCTGTAGCATTTAAAGATGCTTGGTTTTAAGGATTTAAATTAAGATTCTCATGGCATGTAGGAGTCCAATTAGTCCTACTTTTCATGGTTCTTAGCAAGTTTAATTAAAAAACCTAATAAAATAATAACAGCAATGAACTGTGATGCCTGGGTGCCACACTGTGCCAGGGACTGTTCTAAACCTTTTACACTTATTAACCTAATCCTTGAACAACCGAGTAGGAAACTGAGGCACAGAAAGGTTTCTAATTCACCTGTATCACACAGCTGTGTGGTAGAGCTGGTAAAGAAATCTATGTGGTCGGTTCTGGAGCTCATGCTCTTAGCCATTATGTTCTAGTGCCTCTCAGGGTTTGGGGGAAGGGGTGACTGTTTCAAAACACCGTGGGTCAGCACTCACACCATTTTTGGCAAGTGGTCATTCAGGATTCACTGGAACCGTTCCATTATATATTGGGTTCTTCTACCATTGAAATCGAATCTCTCCATTTGTACTCTGTATTATATTCCCTTCTGTCCTCCAAGTCTTGCTCTTCTAAGGGTTTTGTTTGTTTGATTGGTTTTGGTTTTTTTGTTTTTTTCTGTTTTCAATCTTCAACATTCTTTAGAGTTGAAGAATGAAATAGTACTGCCACTATTTTTTTCTCCAGCATAATACTGGACTCTCCACCAGCATTTAAATGTCAGATCATCCCTGCCCGTCCTAAACAACAAAATCCTTCCTTCTGTCTCTGACCCTCTCACATCCCCTTCTTGAGTTGCCTCCATTCTGCCCCCCATTTCTCAAGCTATTCCAATCTAGCATTTAAGCTCGTTGACCCAGTAAAACTGCTCTCACCAGTTCCCCATGACCTTTTTACTGATTTCAACATGTTTTAGTCTTCTTAGCTTGCCTTTGGGAAGCCTGCAACTTGGCTGCCCACCCTCCCTGCACCCCTCTTTTCCCTTGGCTTTGTGACATCCTCTCGCCAGGTTTTTCTTCTTACTTCTCTGGCCCTTCCTCCCCAGTCTCTTCAGGTTTCTGTTTTACTCTGTCAAGGATTTGCTGTGCTCTCACTACAGTATTGCCCTGTTTTTTTCATCCATTTGTGTAGCTTTTTTTCCCCTCTATATGTAGGTGGCTTACAAATTTCCAGCCCAGAGTTCTCTCCTGAGCCTCAGACCCCATATATTTAGGTGCTATAGTTGATCTCACTTGCATAGCTTACAAGGGACCTCAGCATGTACAGCTGTGAACTACTGCCCCTTACCCCTTAAACACAGAGAGACACACACACACAGGCACAATCTGCTTCAACTCCTCTGTTTCCTTTCTTAGGGAATGGTCTCACTGTCTACCTAGCTGCCCAAAGCAGAAATCATTTTCAGACACTTCCTTTTCCCTCACTAACTCCAATTCCTCCCTGTCCCCCTCTGTCAGGTACCCTTATTTTAGTTCAGGCCACCACATGTATCCTCAATGGACTACTCTGAGAGCCGCCTAAATGGGCTCTGTGCTTCTAGTTCTGCCACCTTACACCCCCGAAGTGATCTTCCTAGAGTGTGATCTTTTCCCTCTTGCTGAAGTTACTGAATGTCTACAGTTTACATTTAGGCTTAAGTCCAAACTCCCCCTTGACTAGGACTCACTCAGTTTTATCTTTTGCCACTTTTTTTCTCCTTAGTAAGTTCCAGTCAACTTTAAACTTAAAATCCTTTAAGTTTATTGAAAGGGTAATATATGCCCTCTCTCACTCTGGGCCTTCATGCATATTTTTCCCTTTTCTGGAATATTTACCAATCCTCCTGATGACCTGGCTAATGTCTACTAAATTTTCCAGGTCCCAGCTTCAATGTAACTACTGTGAAACCTTTACTGACTATACCCTGCCCCCTAGCTAGACTAGGTCAGATATCCCTAGCATATATGCTGTATATATATTTGCATATCAGGAATACATATACATACAATATATATATAGCATGTCATGGCATTTATGAAACTTTAATTGTAGAGATGGCAGGGATTTGGTTTGTGCTGCTTTACTGTTGTCTGTCTCCCCAGTAGAGGGCATAGTGCCTGGCACATAGCAGGTGTGAAATAAATATTTGTTAAGTGTGAACATACTGCCTCTTTGAACAGCACATTCTTTGAGCACCTAATTACTTAGGAGGTTCTTCTTTCAGTTGAGCAACACCTTGTCACTTCTATTCATTGGTTCTATTTCTGTACCCTTGGGAACACACAGGGCAATCGTTAGACTATCTATTTTCTTTAAAGTTGTACCGCACTTACAGTTATTATGAAATATTGGCTATATTCCCTGTGTTGTACAGTATATCCTTGTAGTTTATTTTATATGTAGTAGTTTGTACCTGTTAATGCCCTACCCCTACCTTGCTCTCCCCCCATTCCCTTTACCCACTGGTAACCACTAGTTTGTTCTCTATATCTGTGAGTCTTTCTTTTTTGTTATATTCACTAGCTTGTTTTAATTTTTAGATTGTACATGTAAGTGATAACATAGTGTTTATCTTCTCTGACTTATTTCACTAAGCATAATACCTTCCAAGTCCATCTATGTTGTTGCAAATGGCAAAATTTCATTTTCTTTTTATTGCTGAGTAGTATTTCATCGTATATGTATTCCACATCTTTACCTATTCATCTGTTGATGGACACTTAGGTTGCTTCCTTATCTTGGCTGGTGTAAATAATGCTGCTGTGTACATTGGGGTGCATGTATCTTTTCTTTCTTTCTTTATTTTTTTTTTTGTGGTACTCGGGCCTCTCACTGCTGTGGCCTCTCCCATTGCAGAGCACAGGCTCCAGACGTGCAGGCTCAGCGGCCATGGCTCACGGGCCCAGCCGCTCCGCGGCACGTGGGATCTTCCCGGACCAGGGCACGAACCCGTGTCCCCTGCATCAGCAGGCGGACTCCCAACCACTGCGCCACCAGGGAAGCCCGTATCTTTTCAACTTAGTGTTTTTGTTTTTTCCAGATATGTACTCAGGAGTGGAATTGCTGGGTCATATGGTAGTTCTATTTTAGTTTTAGTTTTCCACATTGGCTGAACCAATTTACATTTCCACCAGCAGTGTACAAGGGTTCCCTTTTCTTCACATCCTTGCCAACATTTGATGTGCTCTTTTCGATGCTAGCCACTTTTTTTTTTTTAATCTTTATTGGAGTATAATTGCTTCACAATACTGTGCTATTTTCTGTTGCACAACAAAGCAAATCAGCCATATGCATACATATGTCCCCATATCCCCTCCCTCTTGAGCCTCCCTCCCATCCTCCCTATCCCACCCCTCTAGGTCATCGCAAAGCACCGAGCCGATCTCCCTATGCTATGCTGCTGCTTCCCACCACCTAATTTTTACATTTGGTAGTGTATATATGTCGATGCTACTCTCACTTTGCCCAAGTTTCCCCCTCCCACCCCATGTCCTCAAGTCCATTCTCTATGTCTGCCTCTTTATTCCTGCCTGGCAACTAGGCTCATCAGTACCATTTTTTTTTTTTTTTTTTTTTTTTTTTTTTCTCCTTTTTATTAATCAGAGTAGTTTGGTTCTGCCTTGGCTCTGAACTCAAACCCATGCAGCTGCTCACCAAAATAGCAGGCTCTTCTGGAGCTAGGACCCATCTATCTGAGATGACAATGGAAGTTAAAAATACACCACATTCTATGTATGTAACATTTAAAACTTGATTCTCTTTTTCAAAAACAGGTTTATGTATCTCTTCTCTGTTGTCATAGGGAGAGATCTAGAATTTCTTTTGAAAAAATAAACCTAAACCTAAACCACAGAGGCCTTGGAGATTTTAGAACATTAACTTTAATAATGCAAAACCTTAAGATCTTAAAATCTGAAAGCTGAAAGAGATCATAATATTATAATGAGTAAATGTGGTTTCAGTCAGAGCCCACTGGTTGTCTATATCAAACCAAACAAATGTTTTGACAGCATTTGTCAATTAACTACTTACTGCTGATGAACTGTATACACATTTCTACTACAAGGGCATTTTGCTTTAGATCTCCTGAGATAATCTCAATGGCTTCATTTCTCCCATGCATTTTATTTATTTACTTATTTATTTTTAACATCTTTATTGGAGTATAATTGCTTTACAAAGGTGTGTTAGTTTCTGCTGTATAACAAAGTGAATCATCTATACATATACATATATCCCCATATCTC
Source organism: Lipotes vexillifer (assembly GCF_000442215.2). Lineage (NCBI taxonomy): Eukaryota > Metazoa > Chordata > Mammalia > Artiodactyla > Lipotidae > Lipotes > Lipotes vexillifer. The sequence goes on along the minus strand of NW_006791822.1, from coordinate 3,507,672 downwards.
CTCCCTCTTGTGTCTCCTTCCCACCCTCCCTATCCCATCCCTCTTAGGTGGTCACAAAGCACCGAGCTGATCTCCCTGTGATATGCAGCTGCTACCCACTAGCCATCTGTTTTACATTTGGTTGTGTATATATGTCCATGCCACTCTCTCACTTCTTCCCAGCTTACCCTTCCCACTCCCAGTGTCCTCAATTCCATAGTCCATTCTCTACGTCTGCATCTTTATTCCTGTCCTGCCCCTAGGTTCTTCAGAACCATTTTTGTTTTTTTAGATTCCATATATATGTGTTAGCACATGGTGTTTGTTTTTCTCTTTCTGACTTACTTCACTCTGTATGATAGACTCTAGGTCCATCCACCTCACCACAAATAACTCAGTTTTGTTCCTTTTTATGGTTAATATTCCACTGTGTATATGTGCCACATCTACTTTATCCATTCATCTGTTGATGGACACTTAGGTTGCTTCCATGTCCTGGCTATTGTAAATAGTGCTGCAATGAACATTGTGGTACATGACTCTTTTTGAATTATGGTTTTCTCAGGGTATATGCCTGGTAGTGGGATTACTGGGTCGTATGGTAGCTCTATTTTTATTTTTTTAAGGAACCTCCATACTGTTCTCCATAGTGGCTGTATCAATTTACATTCCCACCAACAGTGCAAGAGGGTTCCCTTTTCTCCACACCCTCTCTCCAGCATTTACTATTTGTAGATTTTTTGATAATGGCCATTCTGACTGGTGTGAGGTGATACCTCATTGTAGTTTTGATTTGCATTTCTCTAATAGTGATGTTGAGCACCTTTTCATGTGCCTTTGGCCATCTGTATGTCTTCCTTAGTGAAATGTCTATTTAGGCCTTCCACCAATTTTTTAACTGGATTGTTTGTTTTATTGATATTGAGCTGCATGAGCTGTTTGTATATTTTGGAGATTTAATCCTTTGTCTGTTGTTTCACCTGCAAATATTTTCTCCCATTCTGAGGGTTGTCTTTTTGTCTTGTTTATGAGGCTAGCCATTCTAACAGGTGTGATATCTCATTGTGGTTTTGATTTGCATTTCTCTGATGATTAATTATGTTGAGCGTCTTTTCATGTGCCTGTTGGCCATCTGTATGTCTTGGGAAAATGTCTATTCAGGTCTTCTGCCCATTTTTTTAGTTGTTTTTTTTTAAATTTTTATTTATTTTTGGTTGTGTTGGGTCTTTGTTGCTGCGCACAGGCTTTCTCTAGTTGTGGCGAGTGGGGGCTACTCTTCATTGTGGTGTGCAGGCTTCTCCTCATGGTGGCTTCTCTTGTTGTGGAGCACAGGCTCTAGGCACATGGGCTTCAGTAGTTGTGACACTCGGGCTCAGTAGTTGTGGCTCGCAGGCTCTAGAGTGCAGGCTCAGTAGTTGTGGCGCATGGGCTTAGTTGCTCTGCGGCATGTGGGATCTTCCCAGACCAGGGGTTGAACCTGTGTCTCCTGCATTGGCAGGCAGATTCGTAACCACTGTGCCCCCAGGGAAGTCCTGGGTTGTTTGTTTTTTTGATGTTGTATGAGCTGTTTATACATTTTGTATGTTAATCCCTTATTGGTTATATCATTTGCAAATATTTTCTGCCGTTCAGTAGTTGTCTTTTCGTTTTGTTTATGGTTTCCTTTGCTGTGCAAAAGCTTTTAAATTTAATTAGGTCCCATTTGTTTTTTTGCTTTTATTTCCTTTACTTCAGGAGACAGATACAAAAATGTATTGCTACAATTTATGTCAAAAAGCATTCTGTCTGTGTTTTCTTCTAGGAGATTTATGGTTTCTGGTCTTACATTTAGCTGTTTAATACATTTTGAGTTTATTTTTGTGTATGGTGTTAGAGAATGTTCTCATTTCATTCTTTTACATGTAGCTGTCCTGTTTTCCCAGCACCATTTATTGAAGAGATCGTCTTTTCCCCATTGTATATTTTTGCCTACTTTGTCATAGATTAATTGCATAAGTGTGTGGGTTTATTTCTGGGCTGCTTTGTTCCATTGCTATGTGTCTATTTTTGTGCCAGTACTGTACTGTTTTGACTACTGTAGCTTTGTAGTATAGTCTGAAGTCAGGGACCATAATTCCTCCAGTTCTTTTCTTCTTTCTCAAGATTGTTTGGGCTCTTTGGAGTCTTTTGTGTTTCCATACAAATTTTAAAATTATTTGCTCTACTTCTGTGAAAAATGCCCTTGGTATTTTGATAGGGATTGCACTGAACCTGTAGATTGCCCCAGGTAGTACAGTCATTTTAACAATATTAATTCTTCCAACCCATGAATACAGTATATCTTTCCATCTGTTTGTGTTGTCCTTAATTTCTTTTGTCAGTGTCTTATAGATTTCCAAGTACATGTCTTAGGTATCTTATTCTTTTTGATGCAATTGTAAATGGTATTATTTCCTTAATTTCTCTTTCTGTTTGTTGTTAGTATATAGAGATGCAACAGATTTCTCTGTATTAATTTTGTACCCTCCAACTTTACTGAATTCATTGATGAGCTCTAGTAGTTTTTTGGTGACATCTTTAGGATTTTTCTCTTATAGTGTGATATCTGCAAACAGTGACAATTTTACTGCTTCCTTTCCAATTTGGACCTCTTTTATTTCTTTTTCTTGTCTGATTGATGTGGCTATGACTTCCAGCACTGTTGAATGAAAGTGGTAAGAGTGGGCATACAAGAGTTCCTGATCTTAGAGGAAATGCTTTCAGCTTTTCATTGTTGAGTATGATGTTAGCTGCGAGCTTGTCATATATGGCCTTTATTTTGTTGAGGTAGTTTCCCTCTTTGCCCACTTTCTGGAGAGTTTTTATCATAAATGGATGTTGAATTTCAATCTAAAGCTTTTTCTGCATCTGTTGAGATGATCACATGGTTTTTATTCTTCAATTTGTTAATTTGGAGTATCACACTGATTGATTTGTGGATATTGAAAAATCTTTGTATCCTTGGAATAAATCCCACTTGATCATGGTATATCATCCTTTTAATTTATTGTTGGATTTGGTTCGCCAATTTTTTGTTGAGGATTTTTGCATCTATGTTCATCAGTGACATTGGCCTGTAATTTTCTTTTTTTTTGTATTTTCATCTGGTTTTGGTATCAGGGTGATGCTGGCCTCATAGAGTGAGTTTGGAAGTGTTCCTTCCTCTGCAACTTTTTAGAATAGTTTTAGAAGGATAGGTGTTAACGCTTATCTGAACGTTTGGTAGAATTCACTTGAGAAGTCATTTGGTCCTGGACTTTTGTTAGGAGGTTTTTTTTTTTTTTTTTTTTTTTAATATTACTGATTCAATTTCATTACTGGTAATTGGTCTGTTCGTGTTTTCTGTTTCTTCCTAGTTCAGCCTTGGGAGACTGTACTTTTTTAGGAATTTGTCCATTTCTTCTAAGTTGTCCATTGTATTGGCATATAGTTGTCCTTAGTAATCTCTTATGATCCTATGTATTTCTGTGGTGTTGGTTGTAACTAATTTTTTGTTTCTGATTTTATTGATTTGGGCCCTCTTTTTTCTTGATGAGTCTGAGAAAGAAATTTGTTTTACCTTTTCCTAGCTCAGGTCTGGGTCACAAGGTGACTGACTGCAGAACCCCAGGGGCCCTGTGGCTAATGCTGGCTCACTGGTGGGTGGAGTCAGGGTCCAGGAGACCCCATGCATTTGCCCACCCACTGGTGGGTAAAGCCAGGTCCTGGGGCTAGTGCTGGCCTACTGGTGGGCAGAAACACGTCCTGGAGTCTGGATGCAGGGCCCAGGTGTCCCAGAGCTGGTGTCAGATGGCTGGTGGTTGGGGCTAGTTCCTGACACAGTTGGGTGTGGGGTCTGGGGGGATCCTGAAGCTTCTGTTAGCTTGGTAGTGGGTGGGCCAGGTATGTAGAGCTGCGGTTTTCTTTTGGCTGGTGTCTGCCCTCTGGTGGGTAGGGCTGGGTCCTGGGGTCTCTGGCTGGAGAGCCCTGGGGTGTCCCAGGGCTATTGCCTGTGGTCTGCTGTGTAGGGCTGGGCCCTGAGCCCTGTGGTGGCAGGGCTTTGCACAGAGGGTCTTAAATCAGCCTGTCTCCCTGTGGGTGGGCCTGTGTTCCCATGCAGTTACTTACTTGACCTGAGGCATTCCAGCACTGGCACCCACAGGCTGTTGAGTTGGGCAGGGCTGGGTCCTGAGGCTGATAAGCTAGAGGGATGGTTCCAAAATGGCACTTGCCAGCACCAGTGTCCACCTGGTAGAACAAGCTCCCCAAAATGACTGCCTCCAGTGTCTGTGTCTCCAGGGGGGCTGCAGATGTCTCCTGCCTCTCTGGGAGACTTTTCAAGATCAGCAAGTAGGCCTAACACAGGCTCCTGTCAAATTACTGCTTCTGCCCTGGGTCCCAGAGCAGGTGAGGTTTTGTGTGCACTCTTGGAGAGTGGAGTTACTATTTCCCTCAGCCCTCTGGGACTCCTGAAAGTAAGCCCCACTGGCCTTCAAAGTCAAATGCTCTGGGGGCTCATCTTCTCGGTGCAGGACTCTTGGGCTGGGGAGCCCAACATGGGGCTCAGACCTCTCACTCCTTTGGGAGAAACTCTGCAATTGTAATTATTCTCCCATTTGTGGGTCGCCCACCTGGAGTTATGAGACTTGTTTGTATCATGACTCCACCCCTCCTACCCGTCTCCCTGTGGTTCCTTTTTATCTTTAGTTGTATTATCTTTTCTGGTAGGTTCTGTTTTTTTCCATCAATGGTTCTGCAAATAGTGATTTTGTTGTGCATGTGAGAGGTGGTGAGTTCAGGATCTTTCTACACTGCCATCTTGGCTGATCTGATTCATTAGACTATCATCTTCAAGTGAATTAAGGAATGTGGTCTGGGCTTCTGTTTCACACAGTGTATGGTGCCTAGAACTGAACACTCACCTCAGAGTGGAGTGGGATCATCGCCATACTTACTTGACAGGCAGTCCTTGTAGAAAAGTAGCTTGGGATCATATATGCTCTCATCCCACTGCACGTTCATATTGACAAACCTACATTTCTTTTTTTTTTTTATAAATTTTTTATTTTTGGCTGCATTGGGTCTTCGTTGCTGCGCGTGGGTTTTTCTCTAGTTGTGGCGAGTCGGGGCTACTCTTCAGTGCGGTGCGTGGGCTTCTCATTGCGGTGGCTTCTCTTGTTGCGGAGCATGGGCTCTAGGTGTACGGGCTTCAGTAGTTGTGGCTCACGGGCTCAGTAGTTGTGGCACGTGGGCTGTAGAGTGCAGGCTCAGTAGTTGTGGTGCATGGGCATAGTTGCTCCGTGGCATGTGGGATCTTCCCAGACCAAGGCTCAAACCCGTGTCCCCTGAATTGGCAGATGGGTTCTTAACCACTGGGCCACCAGGGAAGCCCCACATATTGAAGAACTTTTAAATTGCCTTTCTCAAGTACACTGTCTCTGACATTGCTTATATTTATTTATTTACCTAATTCTCAACTCCCCCCCCAAATATTTAGTTTTTAGTGATCCATCCAAACAACGTTTGCCAAGACGCTTTAACTACTACCCTTATTTCTTTTTTAAATCTCAAAATACCTAACTAATGAATTCTGTCTGCTGAGTAAGAGCATATGAAGTGATTTATTGAAATGGTTAAGATCCATTATATACAGGTAGAAACCATCAAAAATGTACAGGGAACCATTAAGAATATTGATAAAGACAGTTTTACAGATAAAACGACAAGTGGAAAATAGTTTTAACATACACAACATATAATTATGAAAAAAATATAGAACACAAATTGTTCTCCCAAATAGATTCCAAGGTTATTTAAAAGTCTGCTATGCAAACTTTAAGTTGAAAAATGTGTTCAATGGGGTTACATGGTTTTAAAAAAATTAAGTATAATGTAAAAATTAAGTTGTTTTTTTCCTCACTGCAAATGGGAGAGGAACCAAAACTTTTTACTCCAAATCTATACATTTTGAAAAATAATTTATATGTCTAGCACAAAGAAAGAAAATTGAGAATGTTTACAGTTCTGTAAACTATGCCTTTCATGAAATGCAAACTGCATCAGTTTTAACAGTTAAAAATTGTGCAATCAGAAATAGACTGTTCCCTTTAAGGTACAATTGTACCTTCATTGGCTTTATACCTGAGCACCAAAGCTGTAGTTGTAAATGCCGTCTTGGAAAACTATTCTGAAAATGAGTAAGAAATCAAAACTAGCCTGTTATTATCTGGAGAATTAGGCACCAAGAAGGAGATTATCTCCTTAGAAATGCAGTATTAACAACAGAGAAGGTTCAGTTAATTAAGCAGCTGACAGATCTCCTTGTGAACACAGCAAAGGAAATCCACATAGGATGATCCTCCATAAAGTCCTTTGTCTTCTACCAGGAACTGTCGGAAAACCATTTCTGGCTGTTCTCGCTGCTTTACTATCGTGAGCTAGGAAAAAAAACAACAAGGTAGCTGGTTATAAACATTTTCTGAATGTGGCTAAATTTTGTATCCTTCAATTTCACCAAAATTACATAATGTCCACTGTCTGTGAGGCCTTGGAGGACTATAGGAAAGTGCCTAGTATCCAGAGTGGAGAGAGGCAGTGACCCCAAAACCACAAAAAACAAGACACACAATTAATTATAAGTGGCAACAATGAAACATAAGCCGAGTGCTACGGGAAAGGCTTCACAATGTAGTGACTGTACTGAACCTTAAAGGACAGGATGGGATTTCCTTAAGGAGGTGGGGGCTGAGCTAGCATTCCATGCGGGGACCACATACAAAAGACACAGTCCTGCCTGGTATGTAAACTAGCTCACACTTCTGAAAGGCAATGGGAGGTAATGCCTTTGGGTTTTGGTAGGGAATGTGATCCAGTGAAGGTGTTTAAGAACAACTGGTTATGGTGCCTAGAATGCACTGGGGGAATGAGGGAAACCAGACAGGAAGCAGTTGGAAGCATCTAGGTGGGAGATGATCAGGATCTGAATTAGGCAGTGTAGGTGCAAAGGAAGTGGATGAAAGAGAAAATGTAAAGTTCTTCAACCCCTAAAATTAATAAATTAATTCTTGAAATATTCAAAACAATTTTTACACTGATTACATGTGGAAATAATATTTCAGATATACTAGGTTAATAAAATCCATTATCAAAATGGATTTTTAAAAAAAAAAATGGATTTTTTACATTTGAATTGTGACTACTACCAAATATAGAATTGCATGTGCAGCTTGCATTGTTGGACGGTGCTGCTGTAGAGGAAGAGGCACGTGGAGAAGAAACCCGTCTGTCATGAATACTCTGAGCCCTTCTACTTACTGACCGCCCCCTTACTCACTCCTGTTTCAGGAATTCAGAGCAGATGATCAGAATGAATTTGCTATCTGTTGAGCCATGAGCATGGTTAATGGAGCCACACATGCAAATCATTGTCTCTACCTGCCTCCTGTATAATTCAGAAGAGCCAGGGCATCATCTTACTTCCTTTCACGTGCGGAATCACCCAAAGGGCCTGCAGCTACTAGCTTCACGCCAGCTGCAGCAAGGAAGGTTTGTTACATATCGGCTGGGAGGGCCCAGCCCTCCCTTGCTGCTTTA
>NW_006791822.1:3483058-3500029 GCF_000442215.2 Lipotes vexillifer | reverse complement strand
TTTTTTTTTGGGTTTTTTTTTTTTTTTTTTTTTAATCAAGTAGAATAATGTTGTCAACATGGCTTGCTTTTTTTTCCTTTATGTTATTTTGGCCGGGGCCTTAGGCTGATAAACTCTGAACCAACCCTGAACTAATAATAATATAACAACTGCTGCTACCATTACAAGCCAGCTAATTCCATGTGGATATGGACACGTGTGATTTCTTGGCCTGTCAGTGCCAAGCCCTGGGAGCTGACACTGGAACAGCTGTGTGGATAGTCATATTCCACTCTGACATGGGGAAAGAAACGAACCCCTTCATGGAAACATCTCCAAAGGAGTTTAAGATGTGCATCCTGGTGAGCCTGAAACCAAGGCGATTTTCTCTTTACTTGTGTTTTCTCCACCTTTCCCCAGGTGCCACTAGGACCTCTGCCATTGTCCATTATCGGCAACAGCAATGTGGGTCCAGCCTCAGTGACACAACTCAGGCTGAGACTGGGCAGAATAAAAACATTGTGGAGGGAAGGATTTGAGACCTTGATTTCCTTAGAATTTAATTTCTCTATGGAAATTAGTGGAAGTTAATATTGCTCATCTGTGGGGTATTTTCTAATGCTGCCATTCATGTAGGTTATTTATTTTTTTTGGTTTTCATGTGGTACTCCCTGTAAAACCTTCTCTGATGAATGCATCTGGCCATGATGTGAAGTGGGAAATAGAATAGGGAATGAATTTCAGCCTTGGGGGAAACTCAGCTATAAGGTAAAGTAATTAATATCCTGCTCTACCATTCGAGTCTCTACAAAGTTGGACCACCCAGCACTTGTGGGTGGAAGGTCTCAGGGAATTGTATTTATAGAAGTGGGGGATATGCTGTCTTGACACGCTAGTGGTCTTCTCCTCAAGGGGTACACCACACAAATCAGAGGAGAAAACACTGGCATGGACTGGGAATCCATATTTTATTACCTTCCTTAACATTTCTATAGGGAGGGACATAGCTCTGTAGAGTGGGGGAAGAACAGCAAAATGGTCACTGTTAGTCTCCTTTCCAGCTTCCTGTGTGTCCTCTCCAAGGAATGACTGGCTAATTCAAGAGGTCTAAATCTGATATCCTCTGGGCCATGTTACCAGTGGCCTTACAGAATTATTGTACTTAAGCCATTTTCCTCTCTCATTGCCTATTTCACAGGGAACAGATAAAAGGTAGCAGTGATTAGGATGGCCCAGAAGGAGTATGTTGAATGGAAGGAGAAGAGAGCCATGGATATAACTTAAGAGAACAGCAACTCTTTTTAAGGGGCAGATGACTGAAGAGAAGCCAAAGGAAAAAGGTCAGCGAGGAAGGAGAATCAGGAGAGTATGATGTTTTGAAAGCTAACAGAAGAGAAAAATTGAGGAAAAAAGCAGTATTTGATCTTGTAAATTCTGTAAAGGGATTGAGAATAAAATGTCTTTAGCAATTTGGCCGTTCATAGAAAACTGGAGAGATGGGAATAAGGAACTATAAGCAGTTTACATAGATGACTTTTCAGGAAGCATGGCAGTAAAATGCCTGCTGTGTTGCTAGTATTCAATACAAATTTGTGGGATAAAATGAAAGGAAAAGGAAGCAGAGTCTTGGAGAAGCAGCAGCTTCAAAGAAGGTAGATTTGAACAGCTTGTAAACTGGAAAGGAGCCGATGGGGAGGGAGTAATCCAGAAAACACAAGAGGAAGAAGAGATAATTTGGAGCCTGGAGGACCACGAGCAGGGCAGCAGGGCAGGGGTAGAATTGATCAGTAAGGCGTTTGATTTAGGTAATCTGGGAACACACTGTGATAGGAATCTTTTTTTTTGTTCCCCCACAAATGTAAGACTGCAGACAGTGAGGTCTAAGAGGGCTGATTTTCTGAGAACCTAATTAGCATAATCTAGAAGGTAGCAGCGACTTCTGGGTTTGATTTTGCTATCTTTGACCCTTCCATTTCAGCTTTCTCAATCTTAGTCAATCTTGACTCTTTCAAAGAGATTTAAAGACTCCTTAAATGTGTTTTCATTTCCTTTGTGTGGTCCATTTTCAAATGTTGGAGAAAAGCATGCAAAACCAAGTGCATTGGACTAAACAGCCAGGGTTGGGCCTGTCTGTCGTGACCTAGCTGTGTAACCCTGACCAAGTGAGTGAACTCCTTTGAGCCTCACTTTCATAACTAACTGCTAAATGGCGATGGGGGGAGCTGAAAGGCTAGGGGTGGACCAGGTATCTCCTAGATTCCCTTAGCTCTCACATCTCTGGATTTTAGATTTTCAAATTCTTTATACAGATGATACCCTGAAAATGTCAAGGATTTTACAAACAACAGATAAGTTTGCCACTGGTACATAAAAAAATCTGATTAAGTATTCAAGCTCAAATGATTTTATTACACAATTGCTTATATTTTATTTACATGTCATATTTGGAGCTTACCCCAGATATTTTAATGACCAAAGCTGGCATGACCTTGATAAGGGATTACTGGAGCAGGTGGGAGAAAGCAGAGGAGAGGAAAGGGTTTTTTCCCCCCCTGGAAGGAGGAGCTACTGAGCACAAGGATGATCCCCATGTTTAGTTTGGCCTCTTCTCTGCAAATGGGGTCAACTGTGGAGATGCAGTTGCTGCTGCTGGGACAAAGGAGGATCATCCTTGCTGTGCATTCTGAGTACGAGCAGTCTTCAATTTGTGTTTCATAAGACCCTAAGATTTCATTACATGTCTCCAGGGTGTTCAGAGAGAAGAACATGTTTATTTTGAAACTTCTCTGCCATCTCTAGGTCCTGCCCTAAAACTGAACCAAGTAGTGATGTAAAAACAGTTCTGGAAAGGTTTTATGTTCACCCAGATGTCCTAGAGATTATAAAGCTCTTTATTAGTTCAAATTCCCCAAGTTCTACCCAAAGTTGATGTTTGCATGTGTGAGTATCAATGGTAAAGAATGTTGATGTAAACTGATATCACATTTATGTTTCAGGGGAAAAGTAGCCCCATAATACCCTGGCTCCTATAGAGGCCTGCCTTCAGGTGAGTGTCCTATGCCTCTGCAGCAAGTAGTACAGTAATAGACCACTGACATCTGTACATTCCAAATTCCAGGAGATTCTAATATTGAGCTTGAGAAGGAAGACAGAGGTGAGTACGTGGGATTTAGTGACAAGGCATAATTTTCCTGAGATACAGACATTTTAAACTCTTCCTCAAACTCAAAAAGGAGTCCTTAGAAGGACTAGAATAGCAAAATTTTTCAGAGATAATAAATCAAAAATTGTAAAATCCAAATATAACAAATGTTCTAAGTAATTTTAAGCACTGACGGAAAAATCATTTCAAAGCCTGTTAATATTATCAATTGTTTCTAAGTTAATACTTAGTAAGATGACCCATGGTTAACCCATGGTGATGGCTGTTTATTTTTATGTTTGTGATTGACAAGTAGGTAGATATACTTAGAGGTTAATGTGAGTTTTCTATAAAAAAATCATGTTATAAAAATATAGGACATGCATTTTAAAAGTTTGTAAGGAAATTTTTAAAACAAGACTTGAAAAAGGAAAAAAATAAAATCTCATTCTTACCTTCATTGAATATGGCCGCTTTTGTTGGATAATACCCATTATCATTCTGAGTGTTTGTGAGTATGGGTTTCCCAGCTCAGGCAATAATGTCTAAATTTAAGAAATTCAAGTTTAAGTTTTAGTACAATTTCTGACATTTAGATAGAAGCAGAATGAGATTACTAAAATGTAAAAGTTAAAAAACATCCTTCTAAACCATATACTGAACTCTTGGCTTAGCTCATTTACCTAAAAACCAAAAATATGAAAAAATGTACTAAAAATTATTCATACTTATCAGCATGCATTTCCACCAATGAACTCTCTTTTGAAAATAAAAATCCTTCCCTGGGACTTGACACATGTATATCACTGAAATGACACAAAGGGTGTTACGTTTTTTTACAAAGGATGTCTTTAATCCCTTTGCAAGATGGATATTTCAAGGCTATGTTGTGTGAGAAAAGGACACTATTCCTTCAGCGGATCAGTTGCAGGACCCTGAGGCATTACCCCATTTGGAAAATGCTATCCAAATACCACTGTTCCAACATTAGAATAAACCACCAAATGTGATTTCTCAAAGGGAATGTGGCCTCTTAGATTTCCCTGAAATCTGGTTCATGGTGAACAAAAGATAACTACCCAGCTGCATGTGGCCCCTGGGGGATATGAAAGATCTGGACTTAGATTTCCTCCATTAAGACAGTAAAATGCTAATGCTTACTTCTGAGCAAGAAGACACCAAGAGCTAATAGATCATCTTTGAGTTAGCCATTGAAAAAGTGAATTAGAACATTTTACCACAAAGTCACAAGTCTCAGGAAAAGATCATGGCCAATATTTTTCATAGGAGTTGTTAAAAAAAAAAAAAGGCAGGAAATTCATTATTTATATTCACATTCCACTCCCTCTGTGTATTCTTTGACATTAAGACTATTAAGATCTTTTTATTAAAAAAAAAACATAAAATAAGTATACTTCATATGTATGTCTCAAAGTGCCAACTGCCTCTCAAAAGAAAGCAACATTTAAGGATTTGTATATTACTACAAAACAAAAAATATACTTACCATATCTGTGTTGACATGTGCAAAAGATGGCACGTTAAATATTCCTTGGATGAGTTCTGGTGGGCTACTTACTCCCAACCATAAGAACATGTTCAGACCATTAACCAATAGGAATATTCCTTCTTCTGAAAGACGGCTCTCAGAGCAACGAATAGCAGCAGGTAATGTTGTACTCTTGACATCTAATGTGTGCTGTGCAGACAAAGGCAAGAGAGTTAGAAACTCCCTCTTTCTTCCCTTCCCTCCTTCCTCTCTTTTCCCCTCCCTCCCTCCCTTCCTTTCTTCCCTTCCTTCCAGAACATATTTAATGAGTTCCTACTATCTACTATCTACTAGTCCTATTGTCATCAGACAATAATCCCTGCCTTGTACAGCTAACCATTTTCTGGAGGGAAGAAGAGACAACAAATAATCTAAGTTAAATATATAGAAATTTAGATGGTGTTAGGCGTTATGAAGAAGCAGGAAAGTGGGATAGGGCACGTCCATGGTGGCAGTGGTGGTAGTGTTACAGTTTTAAATAGGGGAGCCCAGGAAAGGCTTGTTGAAAAGATAACTTTTGAGTAAAGACCTGATGGCGTGAGTGGAGGGCCATGGGGATATCTGGGGAAGAGCATTCCAGATGGAGGGAACAGCTGGTGCAGAGGTCCTGAGGCAAGAGCTTATCTGGGATGTTCAAGGATCAGCAAGGAGGCCAGTGTGGCTGGAGTGGAGTGAGAAAGGGGAGAGTAATAAGATGAGTCAGACAGAAGGGAGGGCAGGGTAGCACAGGCAGCACTGGGCCAGGGCAGTAAGAACTTTGCCTTTTACTGAAATGTGAAATCCTGGAGTGTTCTGAGTAGCGGAGGGACGTGAACTGACAATTATTTTAACAGGATCACTCTAACTTCTGTGCCAAAAACAGACTGGAGGGGCAAGCAAGGAGACTTGTTAGGAGGGATTGTGGTGGTCCACAGGAGAGGTGATTATGCTTGAGTCTGGGTGGTGATACATGGGGGTGAAAAGTGGTCAGACTCTGGATAATCTTGGAAGGGAGAGCTGACATGTTTGCTGATGGATGAGATGGGGTGGATGAGGAAGAAAGCAGCCATGGGTGACTGCAGGATGCTGGTCCTGAAGAACTGGAAGGAGGGAGGGGTGATAAATGGAGATGGGGAAGACTGCGGGAGAAGCAGGCGTGGGAGGCCCAGTCAGGACTCAGTTTAAGATGCCCGTTAACACGCTCACGGAGAGATGCTCGGAAGGCTACAGGCACAGACACGTCCACAGTTCAGGGCAGCGGTACTGTTGGAGATAGGAACTTGGGAATCATCAGTATAGAAATGTTGCTGAGAGCATAGGTAAGACCCCCAACGGATTAAGTGTAGATAGACAGGAGAAGCTTCCCTGGACTGAGCTCCGGGGTACTTGAACGGGGAAAACAGGGTACACTAGCAAAGGAAGCAGGAGAGAAACTGGGACAAACCAAGTAAAGAGGGTGTTTCCAGAGGGAGAAAACTGTGTCAGATGCTGTGGACAGGTCAGAAAAGAGAAGGACTGCCCACTGGATTTAGCAAGGTGATTTTAGTGGAGTGGTGATGTTCATGTCCTTAAGAGTTCTAGTTTCTCTGGCACATAGTTGATAATCCAATTTTATATGAAAATCAATTGTTTGTTAACAATTTACATCTAACATTCATACTGATTGAAAGGATCAATAGCTTTTTATTTCCAACCTAATTTAACACTCTAATTGCACTGAGAGCCTGGGTATGAGTTTGGATACAGGAGTTAGAAATAAGCCATGAGCCTTTCCCCCTCTTATCCCTCAATTATAACCTGTTAGGTCTCAGGGGAAGGAGTCTAGTCAGAGAGTACAGGGGCATTCACAACATCAAGGATTACCTTTAAATAAGGAGAATACATTGGCAAGTAAATTCTCTGAGGACAAGGACATTTCCTTCCATGTACAGTGTAGGTAGCCTCAAATATATGCTGATTTGTAAACCCCTGATAGCATTTGCTCAAGACTAATCATAGCCATTCTGATTAAATGTGGTGACTCTTAGACATTCATATACTGTCTAAAAACAGATAACGTGTGCACGTGAAATCCCGTATACACACGTATCAGTTGCCTTTCATGCCGTAAGGCTGCATTTCTTCAACAACTTTTGTCGAATCACTTTTCAATCTGCCTATTCAACTGAAGATTACCAGTTTGGGAATGAGGAAGGAAAAGCAGTCATCTGAAGGATTCCGTGAAGAACTCCTCAGATCCGCCCACCACCCACACGGATCCCGCGTGCAGGGTGAGGTGCATGCACAGCTCGCCCAGAGCCCCGGCTCTCAGGCCCACGCTACGCGTTGTGAAGCCATGCATGACTCGTAAGTTTCTTGTTAAGAACGAAATGTTTCAGGCATAACATATGGGAAAAGGCAAAATATGATTCCCTTCCAGACTCCTCTAGGAAATGCGCCAGCGCAGTGTGCTTACTATTGGCCGAAGCTGTGGGTAGAAGAAAAGCTGAGAGTCGGCCACACCCATGGTCATGACCAGCTGCCTCTGGTAGGCCCGCTCATCCGTTGAGATCTCTGGTCTGCTGAGCAGCACACTGTTTTTTAACAAACAGTTCATGTACACTGGCAGTACTTTCATGGAATCTGGTAAAATAAGCTGGAAGAGAGAGACATTAGTTTCAGATGCTTGGTCTTTACCGAAAATCAAGACCTGCAGCACTTTACCTGTAAAATAGAAAGGTTTGCTGTTGAGATTGTGGAGAGGATTAAATGATAACCCACGTAAAGCACCTAGAGCACAGAAACTGGCACAGAGTAGGTACGGAGAGCGCGGCAGGTGGTTTTATTTTCTCTAGAGCTCTAGCAGCTTGGTGTAGTGCTTATCAGCACAACTCACGGCTGGGGGTGCCGTCCCAGCGCTGCCTCTCACCCGCTGTGTGACACTGAGCAAATTCCTTACCCTTTCTTTCCCTCGGTTTTCTCTTCTAAAAAAGGAATAATAGCCCCTCTACTTCCTGATCATGGGGTTGTTACGAGGATTAAATTATTTCTAATTTGTGAAGCACTTACAATAGTGCCGAACAGATAGTATCATATACATGTTTATTAAATAAAATGAAATAAGTTATTTCCTCATCTGTATTACCAGCTTCTACCTCTTGAGTTCAAGAACAGCATTTCCAACTGTCCACGAGATATCTCTTCCTCTGTGCTCTTCACGCATCTGTTAGTCATAGACTCTTCAGACATTGAATGAGTGCCACCACATCACAGGTTCTATCAAAGTATCAAGGATCTACAGAGGAATGAGGCATAGTCCACATGCAAGATGTCTAATGTCTACTGGGGATGATATACATATAACAGATAAACCATAATAAGGAAATTGCAATACCATATGTAGGAAATAAAACAGGAAGTGCTTCATGAATTTATTAGCTGTGTCACTACTGAATGGTAATGAAAACTCAAACTCCTACAATTCCACGAACGTGTTCTTCCTGTTATGTTTCCTATTCTACATACTAGAACTACCAGATGAACGCTAATTTCATTTTTTTTTACCTTCAATTAGTACATGAATTCTTTCTATTCTACATTTATAATCCACCTGTACCTTCCTCTCCATCCTCTCTTTGGCTCATGTGACCTCATTCTGACTTCATTCTAACTGCCTCAAAGTACATACCATAAAGTGACGCTCCAAATAATAACACAATTAAACAGTTCTAGAAACACAACTTGATGGGTAAAAAAACTACAAATAATTTGTAATGTGTAAAATTACAAGTAATTTGCCTGTGTGTTTAACCTTCTTCCCAACTCAATTTTATAAATATGGCTAAGAATCAAGATCGAATGATCTGAATGTCACTTCCTTCCATTTAACAGTAGGTCAATGGACAACGAAATATCCAAAAAAAAAAAAAAGTATATATAGGAGATAATGATAATCTGCAAATGGAAATATCTGGTCTATAAATTCATGATTTCTTTTTAGCTTTCTATCTTAATGATGAAAAAGAATATATACTTTTCAGAATCCACACCAAAAAGGAAATTTCCCTGAGGGCTCTGTAAAGATTTATTCCTCAACTTAAATCCCTTGAGCACAGGTCTCTTCTCATGATCTATTAAGTAAGGAATGTGTAAACAGAACTTACTTCACTGGTTCAGGAAAACATATTTCAGAACAATCCTACTTTGTAGTTAGTTTTCCCTCTCAACTTTTATCTCCTTTCAAAGAACCAAAGACAGTTAAATAAATGCATGTTTCCTCATATGAGGAAAAGCTCTTCTTGTAATTTGCTCTCTAGCATAAAATTTTTTTCTGTTTTTAGGTTGAGGAATAATCACTGTTCAACATTATATTAGTTTCAGGTATATATCGTGATAATTCATGTTTGTATATACTGTGAAATGGTGACCACAATAAATCTAGTTAATATCATCGCCGTACAAAGTTACAGAATCTTCTTTTCTTGTAATGAGAACTGTTAACACCTACTCTCTTAGCAACTATCAAATATGCAGTTCAGTGTTATTAACTACAGTCCCCATGCTGTACATTACTTCCCCAGGACTTATTTATGTTATAACTGGAAGTCTGTACCTTTTGAGCCCCTTCACCCATTTTGCCCACCCTCCACCCCCCACCCCCCAGGCCTCTGGCAATCACCAGTCTGATCTCAGTATCTATGAGCTTGGTTTCTGTTTGTTTTTTAGATTCTACATACAAATGAGATCATATGGTATTTGTCTTTCTTTGTCTGACTTCTTTCACTTATTTAGCGTAAAGTATTTTTATTTGACAACGTATGGTACTGGAATATGTTTTCAGCCAAGGAAAATTAGGATTAAAAAAAAAAAAAGAAAAAAAAATATTATCCAAAGGTATAGGACACAGATCATGGTCATATTCCAGAGCCATGTGGCTCCAATACTATTTCTGGGCTAATTACCAGTTAGGCATCTTAGATGTTATGGATTAAGAATGTTCTTAGATTCCCATAGAGAAGCATATATGTACAGTTTTTTTAATATCATCTTGCAATTCACTGGTTGCTGCTCGTTAATCAGGTCATATTAAGACAGTTTAGAAATTTGTTGTCCTGAAAACCACAAAGAGGTGAGCTTGGCCCATGATGACACTATCAGGACTAAAAAATCTGATTAGAGGAGACTGGATTATGGAGGGCAGGGGGAAGAGAACAGAGGAGGTAAGAAGGAAATTTTATTATAAAGAAGAAAAATGGAGTTAGAGTGAAAGAAAACAGAGAGAGAGACAGTCTTAGTGTTTTTGAGGTGGGGAAGAAAATGTGGCAATAGATCGGCAATTAAAACCTTTCCCCACCTCCTTGATCGTCTCCATAAATAATGAAATTATTTTCAGGGAGAAAAAATGTGAGTGAGAAAGGAGTGGAAATTCATGAATCCACAGTTTCATTGAATTTGGAGAATTCACTGCTTTGGGTTTTGAAGTAACAGATGTGGTAATGAAAAAAACTATTACTTTGCAGTTAAGGTCATGTGACTTCGCTTTTAAAGTCAGTGTACTCCCATATGATGTAATATATTTAAGTTCAGAACAGTGAGTTGTTAGATTTAATGAAAAAGAATCTACATTGCTTATGTAAACTTAAAATTTTGTTTTAATTTTTTTTTAATTATATGTCTTAACCCAGCATCTATCCTGTGACACCCCCCCCCCCAAAGTGGGTGTCTCCTTAAATTTTACACCTTAAGCACCTCTTCTGCATCAACCTAGTCCTGGCCCTGGCAATTCAGTAAAAGCATATCTCCTGAGGTCCAGTATCATATAATCCAAGTATATAGGTCCTTAACAGTCTTGCTTTGATCAAGGAAACTGGGCTCTACAGTAAAACAGTGGAATTCCTTTACGAATTTCTCCATGGAAATTATTTCTTGCAAGTGAACTATGGAAAGCCACCAAATTTGAAGTTACATTCTCTGAGGAGAACCTCAAGTCCAGCCATTCTGTTTTTAAATAATGGTATATTTTAATATATTATCGTTATTAACAGTTTTATAATCTCTACATTTTCCCCACTCCATGGTGGATAATCCTAGGTTAAAGGTACACTTGAAATGTGCTAATGGATAAAGAAAAATCTCCAAAAGAACAGGAATAATCTAATTTTTTCAGAAAAAAAATTGTCATCATAATGTTGTTACTACAGAAACAATTCAACTGCAAACAGATGATCTAGCAGTAGAGTCAAATCTTTTAACTTTAAACCAGCAGCAACCGACCAGTTTCATTTCTTCCCTTAATAGGCAACAGATCTTTGACTTAAGGATCTGAATCCAGTTGTTTTAACATTAGCAAATAAACGTCCTGAGAGGACACTAACTGTACCTGTTCTTCTTCAACAATCCTTCCGAAGTATGAGACACTCCAGAGACACAGTATGGAAACACTCCATGTTTCCAGAGCTCCAAAACAAGTAGTAAAACTGGGCAGTAAAGTGGTCTCGGTTGGACTATATCCAGGTGCACCTGGGGGGCTTTGTATAAAGTAAACACATGTGCTCTGAAACAGGACTGATACTGGAATTTACTGGAGTGGCAAGTCCTCTGAATAATAAAGAGAACTGACTTACACAGATTTAAGAGTTGCTTTTGTGATTATCAACAGGAGATGAAAGAATGGATGGCTACTTTAATCTCTCCGGACAGCACAGAAAGGAATTTTTGTGAAAAGTCCAAGCTAATAACTATGTTTGTTTTAATTTCCTTTTTTACCCAGATTATGAATTTGGCCCCCAGATGTATCTGCACCATCGCTGCTGCTGAAGGGCTGCTTTGGGTGGGGTTTCAGATGTCACTGTCGACAAGGAATTAACCAGAAAGTTTTCCCACCTGTTGCTTACTGCCTTCTCTTTAATCCAAATTCTATGCTCAGATACTCAATACATAACTATGAAAAATGGCATCTAGCTTTGATGGGGAAGAATATGAAAAAGAAAGCAGATGCAAAAATAAATGTGGACATGAGGTTCTACCTTTTCTTTTTGCTTTTTTTTGTGTTTTGTTTTTACAAGAGAGAGGTTTATTTAAAGGATCTTCTAAAATTTCAAATTACTAGATGAGAGACAATTTTTTCAAAACTCTTCACACCTATTATTAACTTGTAAATATAAAAAACTCCAAAATTTATAAATTATATTTGTTTATAAAATATAAAAGAATCATTACTGCCATTAGTTCGTGTCAACTTTGATTGTTAATAAATGTCCAAAGTATTTAAGCACCCACATTTCATAACTCTGTCCATCTTCAACCATGCAAAAGATAACCCCATTTATATTGACATTTCTTACATATAACATGCTTTTGTTTATACGTAATGTAGTGACCCTCAGCCCAATATACACACACATTTTTGGGTTCATGCATCTTGTAAAGCCACTAAGCTTTTTTTTTTTTTTTTTTTTATTGCCTCTCTGCCCTCATTTGCTATGATACTTCTTACTCCTCTACTTCAGTCATCTGGCCATCTTGCTGTTCTCTGGGGACCCAGGCATATTCCACCCTTGGGCCTTCACATTGATTGGTTGCTCCATCTGCCTGGATAGAAGACTCTTCCCTCAATATCTGCCTAGCCAATGGCCTTACCTCTTTCAAGTTTTTGATCAGACGTCACCTTCCCAGTGAGGCTAACCTTCCATTGTCTTTAACATTGAAACCTGCCAGTTTACTCTGTTCTACTACTTTCTTTTACATAACAGTTATCAACTTATTTATTATGCCTATTGTCTGACTCCACCTGCTAGAATGCAGGCCACCTGAGAGCCATGAACTTTGTTTCCCTAACTGACCTGTTTCAAGGAACTAAAAAAGTGGCTGGCACATAATAGGTGTTCAATAAATGTTTGCATAGTGTTGAATAAATAAAAGTGGGTGCCAGCGTAATGAAATAAAATAATAGTTCTACCTTATATTTCAATATTTGATAGATATTTTGTAAATGTAATGTATGTTTGTGCATGTGGATAATTTCCTATTAGACAAAGGTGGCATTTGACTAACATTTTGGACCAAAGTAGCACTAGAATCATTGCCTGGTCTCTGACAGAAAGGGCCATTCAAGGAATATAATAGACCTTTGGCTCTTTCTGGAATGCAGAGGACTGACCTGGCTCTACATCTGGAGGGCTTCCTGCTCTCCAAAGGTTAAATGGTGTTCAAGAGCAACAGTGACTTTTGTGTTTGCTCCCAGTTCTACTTTCTTTTTGCGGTACGCAGGCCGCTCACTGTTGTGGCCTTTCCCATTGCGGAGCACAGACTCCGGACGCGCAGGCCCAGCGGCCATGGCTCACGGGCCTAGCCGCTCCGCGGCATGTGGGATCCTCCCAGACCGGGGCATGAACCTGTGTCCCCTGCATCGGCAGGCGGACTCTCAACCACTGCGCCACCAGGGAAGCCCGCCACTAAGCATTTTAATGTTGGCTATAAATATACCACAGTCCCCCCAAAATGGCATTGTCAATCTTGGTTGTATGGTTTACTGTACAGCATCTAAGTGCCTGGAACATCATACGCCTTTACTAGCAGAATGCTGAATGAACAAGTAGGTGTTTGTAACACTTCAGCACCTGAGGACAGCAGGTAACTTACCTGGCTGGCTGCAGATGGACTAGCACAATTCTTCCGGTAACAGGCCAACACGTGGGCAGTCTGATTAACCAGAATTTCTCTGATGACCTTCAAGGGCTGGTGTAGAACTGCTTTAAAAGCTACTTGCACAAAACAATGAAAAGGGCATCAAAGGTTTAGCTCAGAAATTGATCCTTTCAAATAAGAATTAAAAAAATTGCTCTTCAGACCACTCAGCAAGCGATAACAGCATTTAAAAATGTTCACGCCGTGTGTTAATGCTCTCCTCTTGACTAATTATAATTTAGCAAATGAAGAACAATAGCCTACCTAAAACAACAGGCAGGTAATTGGTCCAGAATTTTCCTCAGAATATTAGAAACAGAACTCTGCGCACACACAGAAAAGAAAGACCGGTTTACTATCTTCTGATGTTCTGAATTCTTATGGGCTGGACTGCTCTTTCTTCTAAACCTTAGTGTAGCATTTCAGTTGGGGTTTGGAGCAGGGAGGGGAGAAGAAGCCAGAAAACTCCACCTCAGGCCCCTACCACTTCCTAATTATCTCGGTATGGATAAGCAAATTCAGTCTCACATGAGGGACCATCTCTTATCCTCCTGTCCCAGAGGGCACACTCATACCATAATGAGTCTAAGTTATCACCTTCCTCAATTTCAACTCAGTCCCCCTGGGAAAGAAACTTTAAACAAAACTGGATAGCACGGGCCCGACTCTGCTCTCCATATTAGTCTAGAGTTAGAAATGCTGATTATTCTCCGTCACGCTTTGCTTTTACAAATTCTGAATTTACCCACCGAAAGGCTGCACAACTGCAGGACCTGTCAGCTACTAACTCGATTAACCAACGAGGCCTGCCTGCATTACTAGGCAAGGTACACTGCACCCCAGAATTAGCAAAGTGTTACCTGACTTGGCAAAGAAGTTGATAAGGGCATCAGTCTCGCAGCTCTTATAGAGATCAGCCAGCTGGGAGCTGCAGTTCAAGCCCAGATTGTGAATCCGAAGTCTTCTCTGCCCGCCGACAGTCGTGTAAAGCACGGCACACTGCAGAGGCAACACGGAGGGCACATGTTTTTCTGGTTAACATATTCACCCAAGCTAGCTTGACCTTATTTACATTTACAGAACAGTGTGTACAGCCAAAAGACCTCTAAACTTTCCCACAGGATTTTTTCTGTTATTGCTAAAGACTGAACAACAACACATAAGGGAGGAATAATGACCAGTCATACACTGGGTTCTCATGTAGCATTTCACTGGTTTAAACTTAATGGGGCTATTCACATGCAAATATCTGTGTGCATTTCCACAACTAGTCTACATTTCCTAGCTCAGATTTTATTACCAGGGATCCAGGTCCAGAAATAATACCTTCATGTTCTCATAGTCCTCCTCAAGGCTCACTTCGATTAAAAATGGACAACTAGCTTTGGTGATGTACTTAGGTTTTATACTAATAATATATGCATACATTTCAAAAATGCAAACAAGTAACCATTTCCCCAAATAGGTGTGATTTTAAAACAAACATTAGAGTTTTTCCTCAACTTGATGCCAGTCTCTCTCCTTTGAGGGTGATGCTCATGTCTGAAAACTATGACCATTAGAATTTCTCCTGTTTTAATTCAAAGTCTCCATGGCTTCTAGTTAATCTTATTTGCTACAAAGCCAAATCCTATCGTTACTTGCTTCTGTTATGATAACACGTCTCAGCAATGTCCCGCACACGGCAGTCAGGAATGCAGCAAACCAGTGAGTGAGTGGGTACTGGTGCCTGTCATTCTGACCTCAAGTCTGTGGGGCTCTCATGCAAAGACATACATAATGGTTACTTCACATAAATAGCATATATGAATCAGTACGGAGAATATACCACAGAGTGCTCTAATCTAGTGACTTTTGCCTTCGGAGAAATGGAGTTGAATTTCTTTACGGAGAGACTAACACAGTTGATGGCCCTGGAGTCTCCCCCACTGATCACTGTCAGTAACAAACTACAAAGCAAAAGATGGGAAGACATTTTAGATCACCTGGATTAAGGCTCCACTGTCTTCACTGAGTTTGTCATCATGCTTGAACTCCACAGTCACTGCCTTGTCACAGTCAATGGCTGCCATCTCTACATCAGTGGTGTTGTTCATATAGATGCCACCAAAGAAGTCAGTGGCTCTGAAACCTAAGGATGAGGGAAAAGGGAAATTTTGCTTCTCCTTATTTTACTGTTATTTTCTTTGTTGGCCTGTTAATGAGTTTGAAGGAAACAATTATACAACAGAGACCTGAAAAATAATAAAAACGAAAAGTACCTGTGCTGGTACGAACCCTCATAATAGCATCAAATCCTATTTTCTTCTCAATATCATTTCTGAGGTCATTCAAAAATTGTTGGCTGTCCAAGTGCACCTAAAAAATAAAGTATGATCATGCCCACCAGGTGGCGGCAAAATACTTAAAATAACAATTCTTTTTTAAACAAATCTTGATTAAAACCTACTTTATCCAGAAACCTCAGAAAGGGTTCTGAAAGCTTTTTCAGTGTCATTTCATTTATAATCTTTGGTCTTATCAAATCCCTCATCTAGTTCCTAATATAAATATGTAGCTAGGCAATGAAAAATAACTGCTTTCATCAAAATGCAACTAGATGATGAATACTGTCATTTATGTTGGGGGAACACTCGTTCCCCCTCCATGTTTCCCTCTGGAGGTACATAACTTAGAGGCGCCCCCTAACTTCTTCTCCTCAGGGGAGGGCAGGTGACTTATCCAATTTCTAAGCTTGGGAAAAGGAACTGAGCAAGCGTAGCTCGGCCTCTTCCACATCTTCTTTCTGGGGAAGCAGCCTGCCTGCAGGAAGCACACACTTCCTGGCCCTCAGTACAGCAGCAGGAGGCAGGAGTCCGCAGGAGACGCTTTTGTCTGTGCCGCCTCGTGCCTCGGTGTAAAGTTTGTCTCACTGAGGGGAAAGCGCTAGCAAGCACACTTGCCCACAGACCTAGGTCTGTTCCCGGGCTGGCGTTCTGATCGTCTCTTGACTCTGTCTCTCAGTTCAGGCTTGGAGGGGGCGGGGAGAATATCATGAACTGACCCGCCCCATATCATAACACTTTAAAACAAATATATAGTCACTTTTAAAAACAATACCTTAAATATATTTAATATAAAATATCAAGATTTTTTTTTTTTTTTTTTTTTTTTAATTAAACTAATGGGCTGCGCTCTCCTCCATAAAACACGGGTCCAGGTGGTGATGCCCTGCTGAGCATCAGCCTCTCCCAGGAAACCTGGCCCTTTGTCTTCGTGATACAACCCGTGTCCCCTGCATCGGCAGGCGGACTCTCAACCACTGCGCCACCAGGGAAGCCCTCAAGATTTTATATTAAATATATTCCCCCCCAACATGGAAGCTTAACATTGACATTCAACTCTGAGGCTGAATGAGTCAATCTGTGGCCATACCTTAGGGAGCAGGCAAGCAATTCCTAACCATCTGTCCATCCTTTTCCATCGGACCTAGAATTTACATTTGTCGGCTGCCCACAAGGGGGCACAGCTTTCTCACTCTCAGATCTAAGCACCAAAAGTAAACCAGCAGTGGAAAACCGAGGTGAACAAATTGCTGGCCTTTACCTGGAAATTGTTGTACTTGTAGAGGGTTCCTCCCGTGAGCTGAGGCACGAGACCCAAGGAGGCCACGTCCACG
>NW_006791822.1:3464190-3483048 GCF_000442215.2 Lipotes vexillifer | reverse complement strand
TGACTGGGAAAAAGAAAGAGCGTCACGCAGCATCCGTGAGCCACGCAGTCCTTGGCTAGAGGGTCGTAGACATTTGTCTGGGGCTGGAAAAGGATCTGAAGAAAAAGATACACAAAGGGAAAAAAGAAAACCACGTAATGTTTCTGGTTTCTGTTTTTAATTTCTATTGAATTCTCACTGAAGTTTTTTTTTTTTTTTTTTTTTTTTTTTTTTTTGCGGTACGTGGGCCTCTCACTGTTGTGGCCTCTCCCGTTGCAGAGCACAGGCTCTGGACGCACAGGCTCAGCGGCCATGGCTCATGGGCCCAGCCGCTCCGCGGCATGTGGGATCTTCCTGGACTGGGGCACGAACCCGTGTCCCCTGCATCGGCAGGTGGACTCTCAACCACTGTGCCACCAGAGAAGCCCCTCACTTAAGTTTTTTAAATGAATTTTTTTCCCCAGTTAAGTGCAGAAGAAGTGAGCCATGATAATCATCAGCGCAGAGGCCACATGTTGAGCACCCCGTGGGCCAGGCGTGTGCCGTGTTTAATACATGTATGTGCATAATGTTATCTGATCCTCCGACAGCTCTAAGGAAGCTGACGTTTAGTCCTCCCTTTCACAGACCGAGATGAGGCAACTTGGTTGGTGTCACGTGGCCACGGCTGGATGCTTACCTCATGATTTATCCTTTCCCCTGACTTGTCCCCACGGCTACACTGCCAGAGAGGGTCTGAGCAAAGCATATTTTGAGCCCCAGGCATGTCTACTTCATGCCTCGGGAGTGCTGTCATACGGGACCGTCCACTACATTCGCCCTCTACCTTGATCTTCTTTCTGCATTTCCCCCCATTTCTTCCATTCCCCTAATAGTCTTATCACTCAGTCTCTTACACAGATTATACATGAAACAAGTTTGAGAGCTTATCTTATTTCAGACATCAGTTTTTCTAGGAATATACAATTTCCTAAATTATTTACAATTTAAAATTTTCCTACAAAATACAATGTCCTGGACTTATACACTACATGTAGCTTCTCCCCCTTTCCTATACAAAGCACACACTCCCTCTCCCTTTATTCCATCTTAAGAACTGACATATGGACTTCAAGGACAACTGTTTACAAATACCTTCTCTTTGTCCGTATTAATCAGTTTTTTGTCATCTCTGTTTTTGAGCTTCCCTGGTGCTTCCGCAGTTGGCAAGGAGGAATGGAAGATGAACAGCTTCCCGGGACAGTCAGCTGCCTGGGGGAAAAAAAAAAGAGTCTTGGGTGGGAAGTTTTATTTTAAGGGACTCAGGAAAGTAAAATATAAGTACTTTCTATGAGCCAAGTGCTGTATACATCTCATTAATCCTCACAGTAACCTTGTGCCTTCTATAGATTGGGAAACTGAGGCTCAGGGAGGCTAAGTGATTGGCCTAAAGTCACACAAGTTGTAAATGAAGGGGCCAATTTTTTCTGGCCACACTGTGCGGCTTGCAGGATCTTAGTTCCCTGACCAGGGATCGCACCCGGGCCCACAGCAGTGAAAGCACCAGGTCCTAACCACTGGACCACCAGGGAATTCCCCAAAGAGCCAATACATATAAATGTAGGTCTCTATACCATGATGCTTTAAACACCTATTAAAATGATGTGTCCAAGTAAAAATACTTTCTCATTTAGCCAACAGTAGTCTTTCAGGACCAGGTAAATCCCCTGATGATAGGATTCCCAGGATCATGATGTAATACAAGCTCTTCTTTGAAATCATTAGTAAACAGATTAAACCTGAAGGGGTACTTCAAGGAAGAATGCACAAGAATGCAGCGGTGGTGTGGCAACGGCAGACACAAGGAACCAGCTATCAGGCAAGATGACAAAAGGAAAAAATGCGGGATCAACATCACACTATCTGTAGTCCCTGGGAAGCAACAAAAAGCCCAGGGAGGCTCCATGAAAGTCAAATCAGCATTAAAAATATTTAAAATCTTATTTAGGGAGCTAAGAAATAACCTACAAGAAAAATTTACTGAAATTAAATGATTCAGTATATTGCCCCTCTCCCATCTTGCCTCTCTCCAAACCACCCAGGTACACTGTTGCCTTGAAATAATTTCAAGGCAACTGTTCTGATCACATAGGTGGCTTTTCTCCTCAAGACTCCTGAAGGCTTTCCATTACAGGATAAAGTCCACATTCCTTTATTTGGGTGGGAGCAGGAAGGCCGGGAAACAGTGAGATGTGTTGCTATCAACATTCACTGTGTGCAGCTCTGCACCAGACCCTTCCTGCACATTCCTTATGTAATACTCACAACCTGGTGACGAAGGTAGTATTGCCTGCATGTTAAGGATAGGAAAACTGAGGCTCATCCAATTTGGCGAGGTCAAACAGCCTGTGAACAACAGTTCTGAGGCCCTTTGGAGTTTAGTCTGAATCTGTCTTTCCAGTCTAATCTCACCCCTGACCATCCCCTGAACTGGAAGTTGCAGCCACACAACCTTCTTGCTTTCCTGGAATACACCACGTGCTTTACACACCTCCGTATTTGTTCCCTCTGCCTGGAATCCATCTTTCCTTTTCCTTGGCCTTGAGCTGTTGTTTGCACACGTGTGTGCCTGGGTCAGCTGCAAGATGTGAAGTCATTTGCTACTAATAATAAGGTACTTGGGTTTGTGAATAAGTTCCTTAAAAAACAAATGAAGAGAATTCAAGGCTAGCCCTGTCTTAATGTGTCTCACCAAGTGACACTGTGATATGCTTTGTGGAGTGGGTCCCAGCTGACACCCTGGGGAGGGTGTGTAACCCATGCCCCATCTTGTCTTTGCTGTGTGGCCAGTAGTGAGCAGTGAATTTATTGTTGCCCAAGTCTTTTACCGCAAATTACTGATACATAACAGCATTAATAAGAAGGAAGGCAAGGCTGACTGAAGAGCACGGACAGTGACTGACCCTCCATGTGTATACATACCACATAGGAGAAAGATGTTTTCAACACTTTGGCCAACAAAGACAGTAGTTCCAATGACCAAATCCAAGTAAAATTTCCAGTAATATTGATAATAACACGTTAATTTTTTTGCAATTCTATGACTAAATTTTTTTCATTTCTATCACTTATAAAAGTACTTTCTTTTTTTTTTTTTGCCGTACGCGGGCCTCTCACTGTTGTGGCCTCTCCCGTTGCGGAGCACAGGCTCCGGATGCACAGGCTCAGCGGCCGTGGCTCACGGGCCCAGCCGCTCCGCGGCATGTGGGATCTTCCCGGACCGGGGCACGAACCCGTGTCCCCTGCATAGACAGGCGGGCTCTCAACCACTGCGCCACCAGGGAAGCCCTATAAAAGTACTTTTAATTTTAATCCAAGTAGCAGAAAAGGTATAAAACTTTTCTTAAAAGTCTATCTTTTCCCTGACTTTTCGTGCCTCGCCTGCCCAATTCTCCTAAAGAATTCATTGTCAAAAATTCTTCTATCGGGCTTCCCTGGTGGCGCAGTGGTTGAGAGTCCGCCTGCCGATGCAGGAGACACAGGTTCGTGCCCCGGTCCGGGAAGATCCCACATGCCGCGGAGCGGCTGGGCCCGTGAGCCACGGCCGCTGAGCCTGTGCGTCCGGAGCCTGTGCTCCGCAACGGGAGAGGCCACAACAGTCAGAGGCCCACGTACTGCAAAAACAATAAAAATAAAAATAAAAAATTCTTCTATCATCTAGACCTTCTGTACTCACAGACGCACTGTAACTTTATAACACAGTAGTTAAAAGCATGGGTCCTAGTTCCTAAATGCATGGGTTAGAATCCCAGCCATTTTATCAGCTAAGTGACACTGGGCAAAATATTTAACTTCTCTAAGCCTCAGCTACCTAATTATATGACTCAGGAAAAACAGTAAATACAAAATATTGTTGAGAGAATTCAATGACCCAGGACATGGTGTTAATCATAATTACACATACATGATTGCCTAGTTAATATTACCTATGGAGTAAAACTCTGAAGGAAAAAAAAAAAAAAGTACAATATTGAAAAAAATAAAGAAGCCATATTTATCTTTTTTCCTTATATAATGGCTATTAATTTCAGATTTATTATTTCATTAATCACATCCTTATAAAATCTTTTATGAGTACCAATAAAAGAAAGAGCTCCTATGGCATCATATGCTTTATAATCCCTACAAAATTTATGTTTTTACCAAAATCTGATTGTGCCCACATAAGTGCATCATGTAGGATTAGATGAATGACATGTCATTCTTATTATGGTGGAAACAGATTGAGAAGGGCTGGCCTGGAGAACCCATTGTTCGAAATTCAGCTCCGATGTCCTTTCCTCTGAGAGATGTGTTATTATCCCCCTCAGCAGAGCTGGTTGCCTCTACCTCTATGTCCCTACTCTGCTTTGTAAATAAGACTTTTCTAGAATTAATGACACTGTGTTACAACTTTAGGTATTCTCCTGTCTTCCATGGATCACAGGCTCCATGAAAAAGGAAGGACCTTGATTTTTCTACAATGTTTCTCCAAGTCCCTGCCCAGGGTCTGGTGCCTTTCGCTCTATAGATACTCCATAAATTTTTGTGGAAGGAATGCTGTGATGCATCATCTTGAAACCAAATTTAAGCATATATTAAGACAACTGAAAGATAAATTCCCCCCACCTAATGATATATTTGAAGCATAACCACTAAAGGCCATTTCCCTCCAACATTTTGCCAAAGTCTATTTATCTAGTTTTATGGGGGAAGTAAGAGCTAACTCAGAAAACTGTTCTGAGGCCAACTTAAAAGACAATGCCAGAAATTCACATATAGTTGAGTTATGAGTGTCAGATTTTGAAAGAGATGCAGATTTTGGAAGACTATATGGAAAAAAAGACACTAAGAGTACAAGAGGCTGTGGACACGGAAGCATGTACAACAGAAAATAGGGAATGGAAACCTTTAGTTGGGTAGTTCAAGGGCTTTTGAGAAAGTATGCATCAGAAGTTACCAAACAGTCCCTCTTTATCTTTGTGACAAATTAGCACATGTTTTATGTTAGTTTGTGTCTACTCTCTTTCTTTGCTTCAAAAAGTTTATTACAACTAATTATATATAGATTTTACTTGGCATCTAGCTGACAGAAAGTAGAGCTATAATTCAAATGGGGGAGTCCAGTTCTAAAATGTCTCCACTTGGACACAAATAAGAAACATTGCGCTCCGATGCTCTGTTTCTCCTCCCCTCCACAGAGAATGAGACTCTCAGCTCTGGCCTCTCGTGCAGAACCCCTGAGCTACTCGGCTGACCTGCTGCAGTCCCGGACTTTCCAAAGTCACTCTTTGCTCTCCTCCCCCACCCCCTTTATTTTTGGGAACATAAGCAATGAACATCACACATGGTACTGCAGAGTTACATCTCTTCTACACACTATGAGCAACTCAGAAGCAGGGACAGCAGTCTTCACATTGTCTTAACAAAGCACAGGCGTTTCATCAATCTTTGTTGATTGAAAGAATAAGTGAATGAAGGATGTGGTCTCTTCAATATTTAGACATTACCCTGTAAATTCTCAAAAATGTTAGCTCTTACCTAATAATGACTTCAGGCAAGAATTTTAGTACCCTGTATATGTTATACAAATTTCAGTCTTACTGATTTTTAGCCACACAGGACCTGAAAAGATGATGAGATGATGTGACGGTCACAGGCAGCTAAGCTATCATACACACATCAGACATTTACACACATCAGACATTCACACACACACACACACACACACACACACACACTTTTATCTTATTTGGAATTTTTTTTCCTTCATCCAAACCTGATAAAGTTGCTATGAGGGAGAAAGTATCGAATTGTACTACAGCAGTTTCTGCTCTTATACAACGAATTATAATCATCCAGAATCTTCTTGGAAGATGCAGAAGAAACCTTTTTCATTAAGGTTATTTATGGCAATGGTCTATTTATAAAAAAAAGTTTTGAGTTAACAGATGATTAAAGGCACATATATAATAGAAATGCTAAGGCAAATGTAAAGAACTGGAAATCACTAAGAACGTCAGGGAAAAGAAATCGTTATATTAGAATAGCTACCCTAAGTAGTACCTTAGTAGTTAAAGCTAAAAGAAACATTATGCATTAGACAGCTTATAGCAACAGACTCTAGGAAACCACCCAGTGAATCTTTCTACATGTAAGAGATTGAATCATGCAATAATGTCTCTAGTTAATGTTCTACACAAGAAAGAACTTTCTTCATAGTGTTCTTTCTTAATTTAACCATTAATTAACAGCTTAGGGCAAGACATTAAATCATAGTTAAACAAAAGCGTTCTTAGTGCAAGTGTAATGTGAAGTTGTACGGGTCAGGTATGCAATTTTCTCGTGAGTTAACTTAATGTAAGGATATTCCAAGAGATGGTAGAATGAATAACAATTCTTTACACTGGTGGTTCCCAAATATGGATAATCAGCAGAGCAAACTGGGGAGCTAATGAATCAGGATCTCTGGAAGTGGGGCCAGAGATCTGCATTTGAAAAAAGTACCCGCCCTTTAATACGTGACTCCACGACTTGGGGCATGCCTGCCTTCCCGGTCTTCTGCAGCCGTGGAGTCTGTGTGAAGATGGGCTGGGAGAGTGATCTGCCAGCAGGCACAGGGCAGTAAGCACCACTAACATTATGTCCAACAGTGTCATTTTATAAAGGTAGCTCCTTATCTGCATATAAAGACAGTTCTTGGGGCTTCCCTGGTGGCACAGTGGTTACGAATCCACTTGCCAGTGCAGGGGACACAGCTTTGAGCCCTGGTCTGGGAAGATCCCACATGCAGTGGAGCAACTAAGCCCGTGTGCCACAACTACTGAGCCTGCGCTCTAGAGCCTGCGAGCCACAACTACTGAACACGTGTAACACAACTACTGAAGCCCGCGCACCTAGAGCCCGTGCTCCACAACAAGAGAAACCACCACAATGAGAAGCCTGCGCACTGCAACGAAGAGTAGCCCCCACTCTCCGCAACTAGAGAAAGCCCGTGCACGGCAACAAGGACCCAACGCAGCCAAAAATAATTAAATAAAATAAATTTATAAAAGAAAAAAAGCTATAAAAAAAGTTCTTTACCTTCTCTAAAGGGAGTTCATTCTACTTTGTAAGAATAATGCTACTTATTTACTTTGATATTTGTAAAGTTATTCTGATTAGTTATATTTAGATACTAGTTTCTTCTCATCTTTAAACTTCAGTGTAAAAGTACATGCTACTCTAACATTAAAAATTGCAAGTATAACAAAAAATAACATGCAAAAGACATGAAAGTAGATTGACTGAAATGCACTGGCCTCTGGCAAATGACAGGCAGCTGAGAACACTGACAGCGCAGTTATCATGGTACTGAGCAACCTCGAAGAACATCGTGCTTAATAAGAACACAGTGGTTTTCAGTCATGTATCATAATATCTCATTTTAGATATGTGGAATGCGTGTACACAAGTTGCTTTATATATTTTTTCTTTCAAGGCTGCTAAACAGCCTCTAGACCTCTTGTGGACTGCCAGTGTGGAACCCATTGTGACAAGACAGTATTGCTCCCTTTTAGAAACGATATATTCGTTTGAGCTGGGATTCTGGATGCATGTTTTAATGAAGCCTGTATATTCTTTCATGGATGAAGCTTCCTGTGTGTGTGTGTGTGTGTGCACGCATGTGCCTATCTGTCTTCTTTAAAATTTATTTACTAGCAACTAAAGAAGAGCCATGCCGTGCTCTTCTTTCCACTCTACTGTCTTAACTAACGATTTATTGGCTTATGAATATTCACTCATCTTTCAGGCATGAGCACGTGAAAACAATGTTACTCCCAGTACTAACTTCTCAGAGTAGAAAGACTTGTAGCATCACATATAACTTATCACGTATCAGGAAATTTACATATGAATTTCTAGACACCTTATTGGAGGAGAGAACAACAATTGCAAAACTCTTTCAAATTGAAACAGAAGATATTAGTCTTTAGCAATGTGGAATAAAATAGGAATTCCCAAGTCTTTCTGTAGCCCAAACAATGATCACTGCTGGCTTCCACGGGATGAAACTTAACATCATCTCCAAATCGCTTTCTGATGTAAAATTTATCTTTAATTTTATGTTAAATTTACTTGTATTGAGGCTTTTTGAGGGATATCTACGAGTCTTTGATCCCATGAGTGAATACTCTGAAGACCAAAGAACCCAGGCAAGAATCACTATACTGGAACCAGACTATAATGTTTGGTCATAAAATTTATGTGTAAGTATTTCATAAACTTAATTCTGTAGGGTTGTTGTTGCTGTTTGTTATTACTGCTAGCCATTTTATCTTAAAAAATAATTCAAATGTTACTGTAATAATAAAATTTAAAAATCAATTTTAGGAACTCATTGTCTGGGCCAAAGTGGTTTGACTCCTGTGCCAAGGTAATAATGATTAAGAGTAAGCACTTTCCAACCATTCTGCCTTCCTCAGATTAATGTCTTTATTACTATGAAAACGACCAGAGTCCCTTGGGCTCAGCTTCCCAACCAGAGAGTCGGCAACCCCACTCTGCTTCTGGCATTCAGCAAGGCCCCAGGCAGCATTCACTTCTGTCACTGACTGTGACCGCCTTGCCCTTGCACGTTTGAAAACCCCAAGGAAGAAGAGAAATGGAGATTTTTCTTTTCATATCTGGTAGTTCAGATATTGTTGAAATAATTTAAAAATAGATCATATAAAGTTCACATAAAAGCCAAAAGGAGGAGCTAAACTGGAAACCCCGACAAAATCAGTTGTTCAGATGCTAACAGTGCTGGAATGTAAACGCTGGGAGCAAGCTGTGGTTTGGGCCGTTTCCTCCTGAGATTTGTAGGGAAGTTTGAACAGCCTCCAGCAACCTGCGTGTTTTAATGAAGGCTGTAACTCTTTCATGGATGAAAATTCCTCTGTGTGTGTGTGTGTGTGTGTGTGTGTGTGTGTGTGTGTGTGTTTAGAATTTATTTACTAGCAACTGAAAGGGCCTTCCTCTCACCTTTAGTGCTTCCATGCCAGCCTGGATGACAGGAGCAAAGACTGTCTCATTTTCATTAGAGTCTGCAAACATCTCTGGAATCTGGTCCAATAAACTGCAAGAAATGAATGAGCAAAAGGCTTTAAATATTTAGCATATTTGTAATAAACATCAGGAAATAAATCACGAACACTTCAGGCCTAAGTACATATGGTGTTTTTTTTACACTGAACACCTGTGGGTGAATTTCAGAGGTTATTCCTCAAGGAATGATATCCTGGCATGATTTGGCACCAAAATTTATGATTTGGTTGGAACATT
The DNA here is from genome assembly GCF_000442215.2 of Lipotes vexillifer. Classification (NCBI taxonomy): domain Eukaryota; kingdom Metazoa; phylum Chordata; class Mammalia; order Artiodactyla; family Lipotidae; genus Lipotes; species Lipotes vexillifer. The sequence continues at coordinate 3,473,745 of NW_006791822.1, read as the reverse complement.
TACAAAATCATACTCTTTATAGATTTTTTTTCTATTTACTACATTTCTGATCTCTTAGACTATAAATTATGGAACAGTGGCTATATCATCACCAAGTACTCTCATGCACACTCAGGAAATAACTCCCTTGCATTGCCTTCCAGCAAAGAGAAGGGACTGGTAGGGTTGAGTATGTGTACTAAAAAAAATTCCTCCTTTTAGATACCAGTCTGCAATGAAAAGAGACAGAACTAACATAAATAACAGAGTTTTATAATCCATGTGTTAAAACCCCCTTGGTAATGACAAAACAAAATATGTGTGATTGAATCAAAACATTAAAAAAGAGAAAGACAAATTATCATATGATATCACTTGCATGTGGAATCTAAAAAAAATGGTACAAATGAACCTATTTACAAAACAAAAATAGTCACAGATGTAGAAAACAAACTTATGGTTACCAAGGGGGGAAAGACGTGGGGAGGGGTAACTGGGAGATTGGGATGGACATATACACACTACTAGGTATAAAACAGCTAATAAGGACCTACTGCATAGCACAGGGACCTCTACTCAGTGCTCTGTAATGACCTACAAGGGAACAGAATCTAAAAAAGAGTGGATACAGGTATATGTATAACTGATTCCCTCTGCTGTACGGCAGAAACTAACACACCATTGTAAACCAACTCTACTCCAATAAAGATTAATTTAAAAAAAACAGACAACTGAGTAGGATCTAAATTATAAAGCACTCGATACTTACTTGTGAATCACAGATTGGGATTCTTGATAGCTGACAAGGAAACCATCCAACAGAGGAACAAAGACCTCGCTGATGTCGGTCACCACCATCATCTGGGGCCGTGCCAAAGTGCTCTTTACGTTAAAGAAATGGAGGACTTTGTTGTACGTGATGAAACCGACTCGAAGTGAGGAAGTCTCTTCCTGACCTTCCCTGTGAGAGAGAAAAAAAGGGTTTGACGTTCTTCCATAAAGTCCTGAGAGAGTGGCTTCTATGAGAAATTCAGTAAGAACACATTCTATAAAATATACAGAAGACATGTGTAAAGGTTTGGTCTTAATTATCATTTACAGGATATAGATAATACTGAGTCACAGTGGTAGGGGGTGGGAGATACTACAAAACTAACTTAAGTTGATTTAAAAAACTCAAAAATCTAGGTAAAAAACCAAATAGATATTATGAAAACATTTGCTCACATTTTTCTACTATATTTATTCTAACCATAGCAATTACAAGGTGCTTTTTTTTCCCCCCACAAACAAGCGAGGATTATTACAGTCTTTAGAAACAAAGCTCTCAGAAGTCACCAGAAGGTCAGAGTAACAAATGGCATATCTGAAGCAAGAGAAAGGCATATTCAGATTACAAACAGGACAACTATTTTTGTCAAGGACTTGCTCCTCCTGTGTGATTTTTTTTTACGCATTCTCAAGACTCTCAATAGAAAATGGGCTAGATTTTGAAAGCTATATACCGTATAAACATATAGTGTAAATACTAAAATAAATCACATATACGAATTGACAATGTAATTCTTATTAGGTAACCATTTGTGATGGTCATGGCTAGAGAATAAAAGCAATAAAATCTCCAAAACGGTAACAAAACGTAAAACAAATTTTTTTTTTAGGAAAAATTTTTTTGAGGAATTCCAGGACAAGGCCTTAATCTTCCTGAAAGGAGTACAAAGGCATGAATATTGCTGTTAAAGTCTATACTAAGTATATTCGGAGTTGAGTGGTCTAGACTCGTTTTTATTCTCACTGTCTCTCCTCCCCCCCCCCCTTCCACACCTCCCCCTAAAAAAACACACCTCGACACCACTGATATTCTTACTCATTTTCAGCAGTGGATATAACATAGTGCTCAGCGGCTACATGAAAGCCATTTTCTTTGACCCTTAGACATCCGTAAAACTTATTTTGCTTTGGGGACAACTTTTGTGAAAAAGAACCTAGTTTGCTCAGTTTCTACATTTTGCACATAGCCTAAAGAGTTACTTGAGTACAAGAGAAAGGACAATGGAAGTGTCCAAAGTTCCCACCGAAGACTCCCCAATTTCCTTGATGTTTCAGCAGAGTGCAGGCTGACAAACTATTCACTTTAAACTCTGTTCTAGTTCTTCTCTACCTACTTTGCTAACTGAGGACATTTGCTCTTCATTGTGGCCTTGAAAAATGGCTGGGCAGTTTAAATAGATCCTCATAATCCCAAAAGCACTTGGTAAATGTTTACATTTTGGACTCTTGCAAAATATTTAGAAATAGGAATCCTTATCCTTTGTAGATACACATACACAGACTTGACACACACACACACCCCCCTCCACAATCTAAACTGTACGACTTTACGCAACCAATGACTATACTATACTGTATCCATGTTCCCCGTCCCCCTCCGTATTTATTAGAATTTTACTCTTCAAGGCCAAGCACAAATCCTCCTTCTGTGAAGACTTCCCTGATGCTACCAACCAGAAGTTATTTCCTCTTTCTAAATTTCTACAACTCATTCACATTTGGCTCTTGGTAGAAAGTGCCTTTTAGTTAACATTTCAGGAATCCCTGACAATAAACCAATAAAGGGCAGGGCTCAAGGCTTACACTCTCTGCTCCTGGAGGGTCAAGCACAACGTGGAGAAGAATAGAGGTCTCGTTGAGGATGACTGTCATGATGTGGGACACTGTCTGAGAGGGCAAGTTAGAACCCAAACTGATAAACTGATTTGTCTGTATCCCTTCTCAGCTCCCGTGGAGTGATGTCGCCTTGGTAGTTTAAAATCAGCCCAGCTGGAAGTGTTTATACCACAGGAATGAGCAAACGCTACAAATCAAGGCTTTATTTATTTGAGAGCCAGTTTTCCAGCACACCACTGGTTAAGCTCCTATTTCCCAGTAAACCTTTTACTACATAGGGTGAAAAATGTCCAGCGAATCATGAAGGGGATTTATTCCTTTTAATAGTTAATTTGGAGTCAACCAAGGCAAAAGACACAAAAGAAAAATTAAAGAGAAGAATCTGGATTGCTATTCCCCATTGGATTTGGACATTTTTAGTGATGGAAAAAGAGTATCCTGGGATTCATAGGGTTCACTTAAAATCTAATTAACATTTTTTATAAACATTTAATCAGGACATCTCACATTATTACAAAATAGTAGTAGTGTTTCCATTGGAACAACTCTTTTTAAATTTGAGAAACAAAGAACTATCCTAAAATGTTCTTTTTCAACAGTATAGCTGCCCTGTTACGTCATATCCACAAGAAAACAAAACCTCAGTCTCTCCTTCATTTGATTCTACACAAATTTTGTAAAGTTATATAAGGGATATCTTAATAAAGAACATGTTTTGTTCCATTTTTAATGACCCCTTCCCTCAACAGTTGCCCCTATTATTATAATGGAATGAATCTGACAGAGCAACACTGAAGATATTAGTAACTGGAAGAACCAGAATATTCCAAAATCAAGCATTTTGAACATCTTAGCTACAGCAGCATTAAAAACAAACAACCAGAAAAAAGTCCGAGAATTTGATCTGAGTAACGAGTGAAGCACTTCAAATCTTTTCTTTCCTGCTCCAGAGAAGTCAGACAGAAAAGTCTGGCAACCTGGCAATATCAAAGATGCAAATTCAAAGTTAAAGAGTAGGAATGGGCTTTCCCTTTTCAAAAGATTAGCTGAGAGATGAACATACCTTAGATATTAATCAAGACTTATATACTATGCTTTAAAAACACTGCTTTAGTTCACAGAAGTAAATCAAATTGATGGCAATCTTACCATCGAAAATATAAAGTTATACATACACGCAGCCCAAAATAAATTTCAGGGGAGAAAAGAAAAAACAGATTTGTTTTAAAAGATAAAGAAAGAGAAGGTATTTTGGCTTGAATAAAAACTTTCAAGAGAGTTACTTGAAAAGTGGCAGGGAATAGCCAGCAGTATTCCCCCCCCCCGCCCCCCCACTCGCCATCTCTTGCCAAAGCCACACTTCTGCTCCAATGGGATATAAAGGTCATGATGACACCTAACAGTGTGATTTCATAACTTGCATCAATAGGTTACAAGCTTCATATCACCACTGTGTTGAAAAGAAACAAGGGGTTGGTGAAGTGACTATGAAAATAGGTTATGAGAAACTAATTTGAACCAGTCTGAAAAAGAGAGAGAGAGAGAGACCACTTCCAGAAATTAGAGTAGTTTGCTTTCATACAACTCAAGTTCAAAATTCAGATGTAGTGTTAAAGTAGCCCTGGGGGAGGTCTGTGATCAAATATGCCATTTTAGGCAGAAAGTCCATACTTGTCCAGTGTCCCTGAGAATGAGGTCACAGAAACTATAGTCACAACAGTCGGCAGGCGTCAGAGGCCTTTCTTTTGCCCCATCTTCAACTTGCTCCCAGCTCATTCTTCATTGTAGAATTCAGTTTGAAATCACCTCAATGTTTTTTAAACATCCCCACTGCTTTTCCAAACCATCCTTGAGAATATTATGACTTCAGCTTCATGGATACAAACAAAACTACTCCTGGGAGGTCCAGAGTTCGCTCAACTGAGCCTCACAGGCAACCAAAGCACCAGCCACATGCGGAACAAATACAGAGGAGTGGGCACCCGAGGACCTGGGGAGACCTAGGGGCTGCGGACAACTCGCCCCTCAAAGCACCCCCTTTCAGAACAGAGGTTGCTTATGTTCAGAAGGTAGGGAGGGGTGGAAGATGCTAAGACTGGTGCAGACACTAGGTTCCAGACAGACAATCTTTTCTAGCCTCTTTTATCTTCTTAAGCATGTCATCTTCTCATAAAGGAAAGCTTTCTCCCTGCTCACAAGTCTCCTTACTAGATGCTAGTTCCAAGCCTAAACAACTAGTTTATACACGATAAAACATAGTCATGTTTTCTAATATACCTTTCCACCTTTCCTTTTATGCGCTGCCCCCTGCAACAGCAGGACAAATGATGTACCCTGTGCCCTTAAGTTACAGGACATAGAGGCAGGAAAGCTGCAGAGGGGTTAGACAGGGTACTATAAGGGCAAAAGGGAATTTGGCCAAAAAGCCACGGGGCCTGCCATGAGACAACAGTTCAGTTTCCTGGCATCCCTTAGAACTCTCTACCATGCCCAGCAACCTACCCGTTTCTGCTGGAAAATCAATGTTTTTGAAAAGTGAATAACAGACTTCCAAGGCCTTTTCCACCACACTGCTGGGATTCTCCTTATAATTTAGAATGGATTTTTTGAATGTTGTTTACCGTGGCATTATTTCTTATCAGTTGTGTTTCTTTTGCTTTGTACAAAAGATCACTCTGATTTTTTAAGGTTTGATGCTGTTTATAATTGTTTATAAATTATAAACAATTATCTGATGTCCCCATTAGCAAAAGAGACCAATGGGCCATTCAACACTTGTTTTCTGGCCAATATACTAATTCAGCAATATTGTATGAGTTACAAAAAGAATGGCAGTTCCCTTACTTCGGAAGTTTTTCCAGCACAGTCTTCAGTTCTTCACATATGAGCTTCACAAGTCCATTCTTAATGTTACTATAAGAAACATCAATCATGAAGATAAAGGCTGGTGGGTTGGGAGGCTTATTCTTCTACAAGAAAGCAAACAAATCACACACATATAATTATAATGTACATACATCTCATAATCAAATTAAAACACCCAGAAACTCTTTAAGGTCATCAGACATCTCATTTAATATAACATGTGTGGAATTAAATCATTTTCTGGAACAGTCTCTGATGCTATAAAAAAGATAAAAGCTGTTTATTTTCCAGGCTATGACCTGGGTCCCACTATTGAATTAGACAGGATTATGACAGCTAGCAGAGAAAGGCTCAGAAGACCTTATTACCACAATTCCCCAAAGGTGAGTACAGTCTTGTGGTGAGCTCGCTTAGAACACTCTGCCTTAGGGGAAGAAATATGTCTGGAACCCTGGCAAACTGTGGCCCAAAATAGTACAAAACTATAATTAGTGTTTGTTTTTGAAACTGAAGTAAAACTTCATTAACTTGATATCACCATTTTCAACTCTCTTCCTTTATAAGCTCTTCAAAGATATGAAATTAAATACTAAAATATAATTGTATACTTAAAAAATTGTGCTGTATTATTAAATATGTACCTGTTCCTTACATATTTATGGTAAAAAAAAATTGAATACTGGGCCTTTTCTCTGTTTAAAACAATCACTATAACATAAAGCAGCTGCTACATAAATGTTTTGTAGCTTTTGGTCCCTTTACTGGCTGGTGTTCAAACAGCTCTTAGGAAGCAATTCTTCAGTTGGATATTATAAAATATTTAGAAAATAGAACCACAGGCAAACAACTTTAGTGACTCACACTAGAGAGTAAAGAATTAAGGCTAATCTTTGTGATAAATGAAAAAAAGTTCTAGATTAAATTTTAATTGTTACAATTATAAAATTAGATGACACTATCTCCAAATTAAGTTACTAATTCATCCTATGTCCACTATAGGGCTAGATGTAACATTCCTCTAATAAAAGTCTTTCATTTGAAAAAAGGAAAAAAAATTGTAGGACTTGAAAATTATCAACCTGAAAACTGCATTGCTTTGCCACATCCAAAATCAGACCAACAAAGAAATGTAAGAACTCTGTTGCTGTCTACATCTGTAATGATTTTTTAAAATTTATTTATTTATTTATTCATTTTTGGCTATGTTGGGTCTTTGTTGTTGTGCGTGGGCTTTCTCTAGTTGCGGCCAGTGCGTGCTACTCTTTGTTGTGGTGTGCGGGCTTCTCATTGCGGTGGCTTCTCTTGTTGCAGAGCATGGGCCCTAGGTGCGCGGGTTCAGTAGTTGTGGCTCGCGGGATCTAGAGCGCAGGCTCAGTAGTTGTGGCGCAGGGGCTTAGCTGCTCCATGGCATGTGGGATCTTCCCGGACAAGGGCTTGAACCTGTGTCCCCTGCACTGGCAGGAGGATTCTTAACCACTGCACCACCAGGGAAGTCCCGTGAGCAATGATTTTTATTGCAAACCACTCCTGATTCCCACCTAATCTAATTCATAACAGAAACTTATGCTGATTTACATAGAATGAAAATAACAATCGTTTCCACTAATTAAACCAAAACCTGTGACCAATCCAAATGTGGCTTACCATTCTTACATTCTCTCCTAAGTTCAGCATCACCAGTTCCCTACTGAATTTTTTTTTTTTTAACATCTTTATTGGGGTATAATTGCTTTACAATGGTGTGTTAGTTTCTGCTTTATAACAAAGTGAATCAGTTATACATATACATATGTTCCCATATCTCTTCCCTCTTGCGTCTCCCTCCCTCCCACCCTCCCTATCCCACCCCTCCAGGCGGTCACAAAGCACCGAGCCGATATTCCTGTGCCATGCGGCTGCTTCCCACTAGCTATCTACCTTACGTTTGTTAGTAAATATATGTCCATGTCTCTCTCTCGCCCTATCACCCCACTGAATATTTTTGATATCTCCAACCTACACGTTTCTACAGAATGCTTCACTGTAACTTGCTTTCTATGTATGCAAAACTAATACAACACTCCTCTATAAATAACATTCTCTTCCAGTATCTCTATCAATAACATCACTACATGTCAACCCAAAGGCTTGAAAACATGAAATTAGATTTGACTATTCCTTTTCTTTCCATCACCAAGTCCCATTGATTTATTCTTTCAAAATGCTTCTTTCACATGCTTTACCCCATCCCCTCTCTTAACCACCCGGAAGTCTGTCATCCTGCACCTAGACAACTGTACTGGCTTCATCCCTGGCTGCCTTAATCGATCACTCTACCCATTCAATCCAGCTGGCTTTGTCCGGCCAACCTTAGCATGCATAAACTCTATAACCTGGTTTACCGTGACATCCTGAAGCTCACAGATCTCCTGGCTGCACTACAGTGATCTGAAATAAAACCCAGCTCTCATCCTCAATCTCTCTTATCTCTGCAATTTTCGGCCTGGCGGACCACTTTCCCTTTTTCAGCTGCCGAGGCACCGTGGTGTCATTTCCTCTCCCACTTTTCTGACTGCTGCTTCTGTTTTTCATTTTGTTATCTTTCTCCAAAGGATACCCTCTTCTCTTTCCTTACCACATGCTCCATCACAGAATCTCATTTGCTCATTTTTAACCAGCACCTCTCTGTAGGCGACCCCTCAGATTCTCTCCACATGGTCTGTCTTCTGAGCTCCCGATCAGCATTCCAATCAACCACAGCACACCTCCACAGCAAGGTGCCGCCAGCACCTTACACTCAAAATCTTAGAAGTGAAGACAACATTTCTCCCACTATGCTGGCCCTTTCTACAAGGAACTTACAGAAAATATGATCCTCCAGAATGCTCTGGGCTTGATGCCTCATTTCCTCTGTGGAATTGTTCATCCCCCTTGCTATCCACACCTAGTTAACTGGGAAGCCCTTAGCGGCTCCTTCTTGTTCCAGTACCCAAATTTAGACCCTCATTTTCATCCTTTAAAAAAACTATTTTCAACTGTGGTAAAATACACAGAATATAATTCACCATCTTAACCATTTTTAAGTGTGCAGTTCAGTGGTTTCAAGTACATTTACGTTGTTGTGCAACCGTCACCACCATCCATTTCTAGAACTCTTTCTATCCTGCGGAAACGGAAACTTTGTACCCTTTAAACAATCATTTACCATTTCCCCCGCTCTCCAGCCCTGGGAACCATCTCTCTACATTTCTACTTTCTGTCTCTATGAATGGGACTACTCTAGGTACTTCATAAAAGTAAAATCATACAGTATTTGTCGTTTATGTGATTGGCTTATTTCTCTTAGCATAACGTCCTGAACATTCATCCGTGTTGTGGCATATGTCAGACCTTTTTAAGGCTTAATAATATTGCATGGTATGTATATTCCACATTTTGTTTATCCATTCATCCATCTATGGATATTTGGGTTACTTCTACCTTTTGGCTATTGTGACTAATGCTATTATGAACATGGGTGTGAAAATATCTCTTTGAGACTCTCTTTTCAATTATTTTGGGTATATACCCAGAAGGAGAATTGCTGGATCATTTGGTAATTCAGTTTTTAATTTTCTGAGGAATTGTTATATTACCCTCATTTTCTCGTTTCGACTACTACATTAACTTTTTTTTTTTAAACATCTTTATTGGAGTATAATTGCTTTACAATGGTGTGTTAGTTTCTGCTTTATAACAAAGTGAATCGGTTATACATATACATATGTTCCCATATCTCTTCCCTCTTGCGTCTCCCCCCCTCCCACCCTCCCTATTCCCACCCCTCTAGGTGGTCACAAAGCACCCAGCTGATCTGCCTGTGCTATGCGGCTGCTTGCCACTAGCTATCTATTTTACTTTTGGTAGTGTATATATGTCCGTGCCACTCTTCTCACTTTGTCACAGCTTACCCTTCCCCCTCCCCATATCCTCAAGTCCATTCTCTAGTAGGTCTGTGTCTTTATTCCTGTCTTACCCCTAGGTTCTTCATGACATTTTTTTCCCTTAAATTCCATATATATGTGT
>NW_006791822.1:3441733-3463754 GCF_000442215.2 Lipotes vexillifer | reverse complement strand
TTTTTTTTTTTTTTTCCTTGCGTCATGCGGGCCTCTCACTGTTGTGGCCTCTCCCATTTGCGGAGCACAGGCTCCGGACGCGCAGGCTCAGCGGCCATGGCTCACGGGCCCAGCCGCTCCGCGGCACGTGGGATCTTCCCGAAACGGGGCACGAACCCGCGTCTCCTGCATCGGCAGGCGGACCCTCAAGCACTGCGCCACCAGGGAAGCCCTTGTTTCTAGATTTTTTGATGATGGCCATTCTGACCCGTGTGAGGTGATACCTCATTGTGGTTTTGATTTGCATTTCTGTAATGATTAATGATGTTGAGCATTCTTTCATGTGTTGTTGGCAATCTGTATATCTTCTTTGGAGAAATGTCTATTTAGGTCTTCTGCCCATTTTTGGATTGGGTTGTTTTTTTGTTATTGAGCTGCATGAGCTGCTTGTAAATTTTGGAGATTAATAACTTCTAATACCTACCTCCCTACCTCCAATCTCCCTCCTCTCACTATACAGACTGCTGTCAGAATAAACTATCCAAGGCACAAGATAGATCCCAAGGCTACTGCCTCTGAGGACAGGAAGTTTACTAAGTCCCCAGAGCCAAGCACAGAGCATGGCTCAAGAGAGCGCTCAGTACTGTTAGATGAGTGAATGAATGTGTAGATGGATGGATGAATAGAAACAGCTCGCACTTTGCCTTTAATTGTCCTCATGGCCTACTGAATTAGTACAATCCTTCCATGGCCTGGCATTTGAGACTCCCCATAATACTCATTTAGCAAACACGTATAAAAGCCTAAGACATCAAAGCTCTGATGCCAAGCCTAGTGGAAAATAAAAGGATAGTCTGTGTCTCAAAACAATTTCCCAGCTTTACTTCCTATTATGCCCCAATACACATTCCTCCAACTAATTTAAGTGTCTGCCATTTTCACAACATTTTCTATCCAGAAGTAACAATCTAGTGGGCGTGGGCCAAGAAAAGTACTTCCTTGGCTGGAAAAGCATTTCGTTTGGCAGAGAGTGTTTTAAAAAATATTTGAATTTGAATGTGTTTGGGGGGAAGGGGAAATATACGCTCCAACTATCCTAGTCTCTATACTAGGTCCCCATCACTCATCTACAAAGCCCCCCATAGCCCCTGAAGAAACTGGAGTAAGTTGCAAATACCTCTGAAAAACTGCTTCTGCTTACCATTTAGTTTCCATTTCTCTGCTCGTGGTTTAACCAACTCAAATGTCACTTACTCTTAGAACCCTTCCCTGATTCACCAAATCATAAATTATTGCTCATCTGTTTTCTTATGGCACTCTGACTATTCTATTCTTACAGCATTTATCATATATTTATATCATAATTATATACTTTAATTATCAGGTCTATGCATGGTAAGGACTTTGAGATCAGGTTCATATTCTTGCTAATCTTGGTATCACTCACAAACACAGCCAAAGTGCCTTGGACATGCTAGGCATATAATAAATGTCAAAGTGAACTAAAATTAAGTGGAGAAACTACATTTTTATTTAGGAAAAAAAGCAGGCTGGCTTGGAATGAGATTCTACCTTTCAGGTACACTTTATATGTAGATAGATATATTCTGTAAACTTCTAAGTGAAAAACTGTCAGTTATTAGACAGAGCTGGGTCTTTTTTTCCAGGGGAACTCCATGGTGATTTTGTAAATACATGCCTACATATCCATAGTGTACTGATAAAGAAATAGGGGTTCTGTGGTCATTTTCTATATGTATGGCCTGAGGTTGGTACTTAACCTCTCTAAGCCTCAGTTTCCCCACATCATGGTGATACTCACCACATGAGGTCACTGTGAGAACTAAATGATACAATACATAGAAAGTACTTAGCACAGAGCATCACACGTAGTGAATGTTCAATGAATGTTAATTTTATTATCTAAAATTGGCATTAAGATTATCTAAAATGAATAGGAAAAATGTTATTTTGTAATTCTCCTTTAAGTTTATATGGTATTAAAAAATACACATACCAATTATATAAGCTCTTATTCATCACCCAAATCCCTAAGGCAATTCATTATTATTCTTCATTTACATTTTAAGGTATAATTAAATTTGAAGATATTAAGAGTTCTTTTATTATGAACCTTATTTGGAATATTAAAAGGAAGATTAACCTTACAAAGAACTCTTCAAAATGTACAGTTTTTATTTGGTTCCTTGCCTGCTCTGTGAGCTTTCCCATCAATTAGACATCTGGAACATTTCCAGATAAAAGAGTTTGAAGATACTGAGACTTTTGTTCCCAGAAATAGATTTGACTCCCTGCCTAAGTTTCTGCTAAAAAAGCATAAAATCAAGATAATATAGCCTTTTTGGCAGAGAACTGGAAAGTCAGAGCATAGTTAGATTTACACTGCAGTTGCAAAGATGAGTGAATAAATTTTCCATCACTAGATACAATGGCTTTATTACATTTAATTAGAACTTCAAATGTTTATGTTCTGCCTGATCATTCTCCTTCAGTCAACAACAGTAAAGGACAAATAAACTGTCCAAAAGTAACTGGTATTTTAGGACATTTTTTTTGTTGTTTTGTTTTTTGTTTTTGCTTTTGCCTGTAATAAATCATTTGTACCAAAAATGTTCTTATGTTTCCCAAAATATGTTCAAATGTTACAGTTAAAACGAATAAAGTGTTAACTCTTCTTGAATAACTAGTTGAAAAACTCATACAAAATACTAAAATAAATGCAAAAGGTATGTTAATTGGAAAACATTTTAAAATCCACTCAGTTGAAAAAACTTCTAGTTAGGAATAATGTTCTTTGTAATTTATATTCAATACAACATGGACTGGTCCCCTAGCAAATATCTAGGAAAGAAATCTGTGGGTCAGAGGCTGTTTTCTGAGGACTGGGCACTAGGAGGCATTCATTTTTGGAAAAGGAAGTAAGTCAGAATGATTCTGTTTCTTCAAGTCTACACACGGTACTTCAGATACAAGTTGAAATCTGAACTAATACGAAGATATTTTCAAATCACTGAAGAATTTGAAAGATATTCAAGATATCCATAATGATGTCAGTATCACTATGACGCTGGAGAAGGGAAACAGCCAGCCCTGGGAATAGCGACCCACCTGCAAATTCATTCACTCATTCACTCGTGCATTCATTCATTCATTCATCCACATGCATTGATCAACTGCCTACGCTGTGGCAGGCACTATGATAGATGTTGTAAAGACAGCTAGGACAAGATTCTTGTCCCCAAGGATATCAGAATCTAGGAAGAGGGAAAATATAGGAAGATTTAAATTCTATGGGGATAACTGCTAAAACAGACATATGGACCAAATTATATGGGGAAAAAAATCAGAAGATTTAGTAAATAACAACCACGATGAAGTCAGAGAAAGGTGTGTGCACATTCACACACACTCACATAAAACAAAATTTCAGCCAGGGATTAGAAAATAAGTAGGAGTTTGCTAGGTGGGGTATGTATAGATGTAACAGGAGGATGGAAAGGTAGTTGGGTCAAAAGAGCATCTTAGATAAAAGCATGGAGTTGTACAGGGGAGTGATGTGTTCAGAGTACATGAGCCAGAATTTCCTACAACTGAAGATGTAGCTAAGGTGGTAGCTAATGGTCTTATAAAGAAACTTAAATTTTTGAATTTAATTTTTTAGATTAAGGTAGTGGGGGGAGTCTCATGGTTACATTTTAAAGCAAGGAAACCAGAGGCCAGGATCCCAGGCTGCTGAAACAGTCTCAGGGAGACTCTGAGAGCCTAAATCACTGCGATGACAGCTGGAGTGGAGAAGGAGCTAGAGAAACACGACAAAAGTCTTACTGACCGTATCAGCTGAGCTTCTGCCTTGGAAGGGAAATTTTTCTGAGATGATTGACAAAACAAATAAGGCAGAGGCACTATAAAAAACTGCTGCATTAAGAACCTAGTGGAGGGACTTCCCTGGCAATCCGGTGGTTAAGACTTCGCCTTCCGATGCAGGGGGTGTGGGTTCAATCCCTGGTCGGGGAGTTACGATCCCATGTGCCTCGCAGCCAAAAAAACCAAAAAACATAAAACAGAAGTAATGCTGTAACAAATTCAATAAAGACTTTAAAAATGGTCCACACCAAGGGACTTCCCTGGTGGCACAGTGGTTGGGAATCTGCCTGCCAATGCAGAGGTAACGGGTTCAAGCCCTGGTCCAGGAAGATCCCACATGCCGTGGAGCAACTAAGCCCGTGCGCCACAACTACTGAGCCTGCGCTCTAGGGCCCGTGGGCCACAACTACTGAGCCTGCGCTCTAGGGCCCATGGGCCACAACTACTGAAGCCCGCGCTCCTAGAGCCCGTGCTCCACAACAAGAGAAGCCACTGCAATGAGAAGCCCGCACACGGCAACAAAGAGTAGCCCCCGCTCACTGCAACTAGAGAAAGCCCATGCACAGGAACAAAGACCCAACGCAACCAAAAATAAATCAATGAATAAATTTATTTTATAAAAAAATGGTCCACATCAAAAAAAACTTAAAAAAAGAAAGAAAGAAAGAAAAAGAACCTAGCATCATATTCTATCTGAAAGGGACATACAAATGAAATTATCATTATTATATATACATTTTTTGGCTGTGTTGGGTCTTCATTGCTGCGCACGGGCTTTCTCTAGCTGCGGTGAGCAGGAGCTACTCTTCGATGCGGTGTGTGGGTTTCTCATTTCAGTGGCTTCTCTTGTTGTGAAGCATGGGCTCTAGGTGTACAGGCTTCAGTAGTTGTGGCACGTGGGCTCAGTAGTTGCAGCACATAGGCCCTAGTGCACACGGGCTTCCATAGTTGCAGCTCGTGGGCTCTAGAGCGCAGGCTCAGTAGTTGTGGCGCACAAGCTCAGCTACTCCACAGCATGTGGGATCTTCCTGGACCAGGGCTCGAACCCATGTCCCTTCCGTTGGCAGGTGTACTCCCAACCACTGCACCACCAGGGAAGTCCCTATTTTTTTCTTTCTGCCACCACTTTTTAGTTTTTAAAGATGATCACTGCAGTGGATGGTCTGGCTATTTAATCATGTTAACAGCCTAGGAGGATTGATCTGTGTCTTAGACATTTCTACATCCCCGTGGCACCACCCAAATGCTTTGTCTGTGAATCAAAGGTCAGTTCACGACATAGAAAAGTAATTCACTTGTATCTGACATCCATATATAAACACTTGAAGTCCTGGGAACACTTACTCTGCAGTAATCCAAAGTAGCAACATATTCATATGATCCTAGAGATAGCTCTGGCTTCTCGTAGTGGTCCAGTCTTCTTCCGATGTGGTCCAGATGTTGGAAATAGAATGGTGGAACTAATAAAAACAAAATAGGAAAGGAAATCTTTTATTTTTACAACACAGACAATTTAGTAAATTCTCAAAATTTATTTTGGGAAGAAAGGAGTATGAGAAAAAAAATATTTTAGTATATTCTAAATATCCACCATGAAAAAGCATGTCTTAGAGAGAATAAGGGTTTTCTAAAAAGCTTCTTGACCCTTCTGCAAGTTACTGATGACAAAGAATCATTAATGACTTGGATCTTTACAGAGAAATAGCGGATAAAAGTACTGGCGTTTTAAAATGGTCACAACCAAAATTGAATTGTCCCTATTTAATTACCTCTTTTAAAAGGAATTTTGACTTTTCTAACTATTTAACAATAGGCAGGTAACTGGTCCAGAATTTTCCTCAGAATATTAGAAACAGAAGTCTACACACACAGAGAAAAGAAAGACTGGTTTACTATCTTCTTATTTGGACCATATTATTAACAATAATGTTTATTATCCTTTTATTAAGAGATGTCTTCAGCCATGGGTAGTTTGCAATGGTAATCTTTAATGTTTGGGCTTCAGAGTGGAAAGGATTACTGTATTTGGGAAAGAATACACCACTAAGATCTCAGCTGAGGAACTCTTAATTTGATTCAAATGTCTAAGAAGGTTAGTTCTGGCAAAGCGCTGGAAGTCATCCAATAGCATAGGAACACTTATGAGTCACACACCAAACACTTGGACAAATATGGCCTGGTATCTCTGTGAAAATGAACTCCTGTTGCCTTGAGATTAATACAGCTGGCTGTTAAACCACTGACAATAGAAGTATTTAGAATAAGCAGTAATGCTCTGGTTTTAAGTGTTTCGTAAAGAACAACATTTTCATTTGTAAAACCACAGAAGTAATGACCTGTTTTAAAACCAATAACTCAGTATTCTCTATTTTCAGTTGTGAACTAACACATGGGTTATAATAGGACTGTTTTCTTAGTTTCGCCTTAAGAAAATAATCACTGAGGCTTGATTTTTTTCTATTTTCTTACCATATCATGGCCATTTCTTTTTAAACAAGTTTTATAAGATTCATATGTACATACGGATCTCTGAATTAGGAAAATTCAATGTCTTGAAAAGATTATGGAAGTGGGAAACTGATAGTCTTGGCTGAGCTAAGAAAGCTATGGGGGCCTTAAACTGCTACTTTATTACATTTAGATGCGATGGAGGATGCTGCACTGGCTGTTCTAGGATGTATGGGTGGTACTTTCTACAGTTCCTATAATTTATTTTCACACATCTGCATGTAAGATGTGAAAAAATTTCCCCTTAAAATCAATTAATTTTAGGGGGAATCAAATCAATCAAATCAAATCAATTTAATTTTAGCATTTAATATTATCTGCCATGTTTTATAAACCAGAATTCAAGTCCCCCCCATAAATCATGCACAGCCACATGACACTTGTCTTCCGGCGTGTCTTTTGGCCTCACGTGCTTCCCACTGTGTAATCTCTGGACACTTTGAAGGGAAACAGAGTGGAGCCATGTGACCAAGCCCGGTGGGTTCTAACTCCAACAAACCTGTCTTCTTTAAACCTAAATGAAGAATGCAGGCATCTGTGTCAATCTAAGGGAGTCTGGCTTCCTTGCAGGAACTAATATTGGAGTCTAATATGAATAGAAAATGAACATGGCAGCTTCCTAGGTGTGGATATCAAGGGAGGGGAATTTACTGTGTAGAAATACAGGAACTCTGTGTGGTTTTTCTCTACTAGGAAGTGGCAGGGCCTTTTAAGGTTCTGAGCTGACACTTTGGGCGTTAAGCCAGAGGGTCACCCCAAATTGAAGATCCTAGATGCTCTAAGTGGATAGAGGCTGGACAAATTTCTGATCACCTTGCTAAGAAGGTTGAAGGCGTGAGTGAAGACAGCGGAAATCTGGTGACCTTGGTGGAGGCATTTATCAAAATGCTTCAGGAGAGGCCTCTGCCGTCTCGTGACTTTTTTCCTCCAAAACTAAAGCCCCAGGAAGTGCACGGTCACAGGGTTCCTGAAATCCAGGTCCCAAGACTGTGTGACAGCCAAGGATTTGGTTGCAGATTTCATCCAGGATGAGAGATGGAATAAGATCTTCCTTAGAAAGAAAAGTAAGGATGGAGAACGAACAAGGTCTGGTCTCACTGGTGTATCCAATTTGTACTGAGTAGGTGCCACAGGTGGAGCAAGGAAACAGACCTCCCAAGAGGACCACGACCCAGTCTTTGAGATGAGGCTGGAAACCCATGAATCCACTCCACAGCAAGGCATTTTTAAAGGTCTTTGTAACCCTCACCATGTCAGTCTCTGGCACTGGGAGTTGGGTAAAGCCATGGACTGTGATAAGGGGGCGGGTAAACAAGGAGACCAGCATTGCTCTCCCACCAGAGCACACACAGGAACCAAGGGGCCGAGAACGCTGTGACACAGGCAGAAAACTGCCTGAGCTCCCTTTTCATCAAGGAGCAGCCAGCAGCCACAGGCTCCTGGGCAGAGTGCTGTACGTTCCTCAGATCTATAGTGCCCTGGAGGGAAGGATGTCTACAAAGATAAGAAACAGAGGAAAACACATAAAAGACTCATGCTCTCACAATCATCACGTGGTTCTAGAAAAACTCTATAAATGTAAATATGGGAATGTTCTCAGCCTGAGAATGTGCTTCATTTGACACCAAAGAATTAAAAAGAGACACATGTTATAAGTATAATGAATGTAAACACTTTGGGCAAGCTTGCAGTTTTTTTTAACATCTTTGAATTCATACCAGGATGAAATTGAAAATACAGTGAATCTGGGAAAGCCCTTCATAATAAAGTTTTTTTTTTTTTAAACAATCTGACATTCATATTGGAGGAAAAAATCTATATATGTGTTAAAGCCCTTAGCTATACCTGAGCTTTTCCTAAATACTGATGAACTCACATTCAAGAATAATTCGGAGGAATGGTGAAAGAGGGAACAATCTCTCAAGTTTATCATCCGTAAACGTAGATAAAACACAGTTCTTCTGTGTAATTTCCCTGAAGGGAAGCCAACCAGAACACCCTCAGCTTAGGACATCCAAGCCCCTCCAACTCTCATATAAATGCGTGAGTCCCACAGGGAAGTTGCTATGTTTCTTATAAAACTCAAAAATAGGGAAGTCATTTAATTTCTCAATTCCTTTCCACAAAGCCTCAGTTGGAGGCAAAATGAAATTTTACCTCTTATGTTTACAGAAGATAAACCTCAGAGATTGTTCCCTGTCTCATCATTCCTTTGAGTTATTCTTGAGGGTGTTTAGGAAAAGCTCAGGTCTAACTAAGAGCCTTAACAGACATATATTTTTTCCCTAAGCTAAGAAGTATAATATGTTCCATTTACTACAGAACTTTCCCTGAGGGCAGGTGCTGGCGCCACTTACCGTCATTCACGCAGCTGCAAAATCCACACTGGTACCTCCTTCCTCCTTCAATGAACTGCATGAATGGGCACATGTAGGCTTTGCACCTGTTGCATCTGACTGGTCCAGTCTCCCCATGATTTACCAAGTAGAGGGGCGTCTACAGGAAGCAAGCACAAGTAAGAGACATGTGGGTACAGGATTTCTAGGTTATTCTAAATAACCAAGGTTATTTCAGAAGTCGTATGTATTAACTGTAATTTGGAAACTCTGTACTCATTAAGGAACTCAACTCTTAGTGTTCACCAGGGGAGTAAGGTTGCCTCTCTTGGTACCTTGTGGAATTCAAGGCACTACCCAAACAAAAATTAATTTAAATGTACATGTAATTAATAAGCATATGTGTACATTTATGTATATGTGTATTTACCCACGTGTGTGAAGACAGAGAAAAAATACCATGATGGTAGTAACAGTTAATAAAGCTTATGTTGGAAACGTCCCGGACACCGTGTATCACATATTTTGCTAAGTTTGTTCATTAACTATAAATAAAGAAGGCAGAACTGGGTCTGATTTTAAAAGCTCTGGTTTGAAAGAAAAAAAAAAAAACAGAGCAGGACTTCCTTGGTGGTCCAGCAGTTAAAACTCTGTGCTTCCACTGCAGGGGGCGTGGGTCTGATCCCTGGTCAGGGAACTAAGATCCCACATGTCGCACAGAGCACCCAAAATATTTATAAATAAATAAACAAACAAACAAATAAAAGCTCTAGTTTGCATAGTGGTATGCCACTTAGCTAACTCCATCACAGTATATAAAATGTTTCTTCAAAAATGCAACTCTCTGAAGAAATATGCAATAATGTTCACTTATTTAGGCAAGGAGGCTGATTCTGCCTTTTCTGTTTCTTTAATCCCAGGACAAAATGTCTCACGAAGTACTTTCAATGTGGCTGGTCATGCTTTGCCAGAACAAAAAAATAAATATTTCAATTGCTTCTTCCTCACAAACATGCATAGAAACACATCTTTTACAGCTTGAAAGTGATAAAACTCAGCATTAGAAGTCTGCCTTGTTCCTCAACACTTCCAGCTTTCAGAATAAAACCACACAGATTCTTTTTGCTTTTATAAATCTCCTTAATGATAACATTTCTGGAAAAGCTTGACAATTACAGGGTTTGGCACATCAACCAAGTTTTTCTTTAAAGAAAAAGATGTAAATAAAGCAGACTGCTGTTTCACAGAGGCTTGACGAGCAGGAGGAAGGTGGCGATGAAGTGGGGTCATAAGGCCATTTTCTGCCATTTTCTTGGGGGGAAAAAAAAGAAAAAAGAGAGAGAGATCTACTGTCTGTCCCTGCCCAGACATTCAGTGTGAAAACTAATCCACTGCTGAGGTTTCAGAAATGAGTTGTGAGATCTCAGAGTAGGAAAACACAGATAGTAGAATACATAAAAGAATCAGGAAAAGGATAAAAAAAAATACATTCAGAATCACTCCCTCTGCACTGCCCTCTCCCCCATCTCTTGCCTCAAGGAAGCCAGAAGATGGATTGGACTTTCTTATTTCTGGTCTCTTCTGATGTGTACGCACGGCGTAGCTCTGGTGTCCCATGGACAGGGTTGTGACAGGATTAAATGAGGAAGCCATGTGCAGGACAGACTACTAAGCCTGGCATAAGTAACTGTTGTTACCACATCTGGGCTGAACAGCCTTTCCTCCAAACCATTCAGCTCAGGAGAGAGTGATATTTAATAGGACAGTTATAGTCTGATAAGTGTGAGATAGCCTTGAGTTTCTAAAGGCATTTATTTATATAAACTTTCAAATTAGCTACCCTGTTACTGTAAAATGTTACTGTGAAAAATGATCTAGAAGACAGGGAATCTACCTTGCTGGAGCTTTTGATAGCGTCTGATGGTTACAAAAGTTGACAGGTACAGCAGATTTTAAAGCCATTCTAGGTGTTTGATTTAAATACACATATATATTCAAATATTGACATACACAATACTTTTTTAATATAAATTTTTTGTTTGAAAAGCAAAAAAGTGATGAATGTGTATCTTCTTCAACTGATAATAATAAGAAATAACCTGAGGGGACAAAAGGGAAGCAAACAGAAAGATACTGGTACTGACAAGAGATTCTTAAGACAGTGAACAGAGAATCAGAATAAGAAGCGAAAGACAACAAAAAACGTAACGATAAGGTAGCTTTTTCTGGGTCAGAAATCCAGTCATCGGTCATGACTCTGGTTGCTGCTCTGTTCTACAGCTTCAACCTCGCAGCTGAGGAGATGATTTCAAGAGAGTTAAACTAGGGTTAAAGCCTGCAATGTGCATAAACTCCAGCCAAGTTTACTTCTCTCATCCTTTTATTTTCAAAGAGTTCAAAGGCTGTAATTAATTCCCTGAGACACTTTAGAAACAAAATCTGATGCAATTATTTGCTAGACAAAGCAGAGGTAATGGAAGGAAAATTAACCTTATTTTTACTGATATGATTTACTGAAAGACAGGCCCAGCCTAAAATGACTGTGAAATTGTCGGCAGCTACCACCTAAGCATTCCAGTCCTGGCAGATTCAAACTTGCAGAGCTGAAAATGAATGTCTAGTAACAAACTGGAGTCGAGTAATGACTGTATCGAGGCTGTAAAATACGCTTGCATTTTTTCTATTTTCACTCTTCTGGAAACTGGATGATGGATAGGTAAGGAAGGTCCTCAGACAATTGAGGTGACAGTAAAGAATGTTAAAAGCTTTTTAACTGTTTGCATTTTCTTTTTGGGCAACAGGACAAGGGTTTCCAAATTACACTGTCTTGTTTCATCTCTCTTAGGCTATGCTGAAGACCATCAGAGATTTTTCTTTGCTCTCTCCAGATGTCTGCTTATCTGCTTTACAGTAGCGTGCATGAGCTCATAAAAGCTAATCTCACTTTTCTTCTGAGTTCAACTTCAGTGTATATGGCTTTAAAAAAAAAAAATCACATTACTTTCCAAAAAGTTGCCTAAGCTTTTGTTTCTTCTTACCAAGGGCATTATATTATACTTACCTCAGAGCTATTTTCAGACTTTGCAATTTTGTTTATAGGTGTGTTTTAATCTTTTGGTCTCTGGTATATTCCTGCCTGCTCTTTCTTTTCTGTTCTTCTCTTAAATGGAAAAAGTAAAAGGATGGAGAGCCTTGCTCTAAAACCTTCATCTGGCTATTCCTGCCTCTGGTCCTGTGTGGCATGACTTTATATAACATGTAAGTGATGGGGATGCTGGGGAAAGAAGAGGAAGGAGAATAAATAATATTTGAATCTTTGGCTTGTATTTTTGGACCACCAGGGTTATACCAAATACTTTATTGGTACTAATTTTAATTAAGATGCTTTAATTGAATAAAATGTATCTCTCTTTTGTGCATATGTAACACCATGGTCGATTCTGGAGAACAAGAAAGAATATAATTCATTGAGAAATTAGGTTCAGTGGTAAAACTTTTGGTTATTATTCCACGTAAAAGGAGTAGATAACAAAATGTATCAATCAACAACTCCTCGGCACTACTAATACAATTTTTAAAGTTTTCCTGTATTTACAGATTACCAGTTTTCTAAGTATTACTGCCATTCTCTTTAACATCTGTGCATTTGGTGCTGGGTATGCTGTGTGCCTTGGTGGGGCATACAGTCCAGTGGGATAGAAAGACATTAAACAAACAAGCAGGCAAACATGCGATTAAAAGAGCAAGCAGGAGTAGAAAGAATACTTGGGGAATCATCATTAATAAAAAGTACCGCTAAACCATTCACAGATTGTAATCCGAAACAAAAACAGAAATGAAACACAACCTAGAAGGATCCAACATGAAGAATTCTGGTAAAGTTTAGAGCCTCTGTATTTTTGTTTTGGCATCTCTATAACTAAGAAAAGTCTGAATACCCAAGTCTTGCTATATAGTCTTTGTCTTAGCAAAGTGATGAATAACAGATGGCAGCTAAATATTACAAGCTGATTATACCAAATCCGGAAAGCTGAAGAAAATATGAAGGTGTTCTTATAGCATAGATCCACTAGGTGGCACTGTACAACTAAAAATTAAAACAAAACTATATAATTTCCTCAGTAGGTAATAAAATACTCAAGATAATTATGCTACATTCATTTTATGTAACTATAATAACATTGACCTGAACTGACATCAGTTATCACCATCACAAAATGAAGAAACTTACACTTTTCTTGAAAAATTCTCTGATAATGGTTAAAAAATATTCTGGGTGAAACAAAATGTGATTAAACATGAAATACAGGCTATTTTAAGCACGAATGACATAGAAATTACAGAGTGTGCCAAATTAACTGAAGATAATAGCCAAGAAAAACTTATTTTGAAAGTTTCTAATCCTCTTCCAACTTTTCCTTGTTTACATGGAGGAAAATGGACACAGTGATGGGATAGGCAGCCCCAAGCACAGCAGGCACAGTAGGCCGCTGACAGCAGCCTGGGAGGTGAGGAAGCCAGCGCTCCTGCTGCCAGCGCCCAGCCCCTGCTCTCTGCGTTCGCACTCGAGGTGCAAAATAGCAAAGCAAAGACAAGGAGGCTTGCATCATGGTGCTCGGCAATGCACTGTGATGGAGAAATGATTTTCTTCCTGTTGGAACATCAAATCACAGGCAACAGTGTGGCTGAGGGGAGAGAGGAGACAGAGTGGCCAAATCGGAGATTTCAGGAACACCCTGGCTTGGGAAGGTATTCCTGCCTATCTCCAGGATATTCCTGGGTGAAAACCGTCCCCCTCTCCTCTTTCTTCTTCCATTGCTCCACTGTTCACTTCATTTTTTCAAGATGAGAGTTCACCTAAGTTCTAACGCACGCACGCACGTGCTCACACTTTAACCACCTACTTTCCCCTGTCTTCTAACACTTGTTTACTGATTTTGAAAAAATACACATTTCCCATTTTCAATGTATACTTCTCTTCCTTTTTTCCCTCTCCTTCTATTTCCTTCATCAGACGTCTCCAGGAAAGTAATCAGTGTCCTGGGATTATATAGTTGTTCCCACATGACCAATATTCTACTTTACTAAGTGCCTGAAGGAAATATCTCAGCTAAATAATTACTAGTAATGGGAGAGACATTTTTGCCTACAGTGGTTCCTAAGTCAGATCAGAAGATTTATAGCAAGAAGACCTGCCAAAATGTGACACGGTCCTCCAGCTTGATAAAGGATCATATTCAACATCAGATTATATTCCCCAATAAATTTGATCTTTACAATGGTAAATATATATCTCTAGCAGCAAAGGTTTTGTGTCAGATGTGATTCTGGCACACAGCTACTTTTTGGGATTGGAGTGCTGTTTATTTTTTGGATCTGTCTCAAGAGAGGTCAGTTGGTAATTTGGATGAATCAGGGGGTATAAGTAGAAGCATGAAAATGGTATATGTGAAAAGATAATCCAGAACCTGTGACGAACAACTACCCTTTAAAAATGTTAAACATTCAGACTGTTAGGCATGCTGGAAGACAAGCAGAGTCGGATTCCCAGAGGATTATGCCCAGCAGCTAAAATGCAAAGAGAGTCTGTATCAACTGCACTTATTAAAGATATTTCCATAGGAAAGAGAAACGAGAAGCAGCTTGTGTGTGTTTTCTATTTTTGGCTTCACCATATATGACATTCAGTCAGCCTACATGGGCAGAAAAAGTACAGGGCAGTAGGCTGCTTACTGTACACACGTTTTCTCAACAGCAGTTCCATTTTGTTGGACTCTTTAAAATAACAAGTATGGCATGAAAGAATAATATTTTCTGAATGCCTTTTAAAACTCATGTTATGCAACCTTTAAAAAGAAACCGAGCCTGATAATAAAATACTCAATGTACTGTAATAATTATGAAAATTATTTAGACTTTTAAAAAAATGTTTCCAGTTGGCCCTACAACTTGGCATTTTCATATTTCCAGAAAATTAACCTCTTGCTAGTTCCGGTATTTGTGGCACTTGAGAGATTTTCAACTTTTTTTTCAACTTTTTCCTCTTCAACAATGCTGTTAAATCTATTTATTTATTTATTTTTAAGTCTTTATTGAATTTGTTACAGTACTGCTTCTGTTTTTATGTTTTGGCTTTTTGGCTGTGAGGCATGTGGGATCTTAGCTCTCCTATCAGGAATCGAACCTGTACCCCCTGCATTGGAAGGTGAAGTCCTAACCACTGGACTGCCCAGGAAATCCCTGTTAAGTCTATTTATTCTTGTTATAACTATATCTAGAGCTTAGATTGGATTTGAACATGTCTTTTATTTGGAAACTGGTCTTTTTTGGTTTTGGGGGGGTGTTTTTATTTTTTGTTTTGGTCTATCCAGCATTGAAAAATCCTGGGAAATGTTCCTGATTCAAATTTATAAATATATGTAAGATCATAACTGTCATCTGTATGATTTATATTCAATAGTTTAAAATGCTTTCATGCATATAAAATCTAATCGTGATGTTGAGATGCTAACAACCCTGGCAGTGGGAATCATCATCCATGCTGTTCAGAAGGGAATGGACATGTGAGGGGCAGTGACTTGTCCAATAAACTGCAGAGCTACAGCTTGAATCCCCATTCATTTTCTGTGTGAAACATTCAGAAACAGCTTGCAGCTCGCTTCTGTAGAAAAAGCACATAGTTTCAGAGAAAGCTGCCATCACACACGGTCTGTGACTTGAACCAAGCCCTTGGTGGTCCCTGGTACCCATGAAGTGTCTCCCGCCATTTCTCTCTCTCTTTCTCTACAGGAGCTATTTTATATCTTTTTAACTCCATTTTATCCTTCAAATAAGCTCTCCTCCCACCGCCCTTAGCAGGTAACTTTGCCACGTTGCTCATAAAGAAAAACAAAAAACCTCAGAGAGGAACTCCCTTGACTTTTCCCCACGGATTTACCAGCACCTACCTAAGGTCTTCCTTTCTCCCTCCTGTTACAGCAGAAGGGGTATTCCTCCCTCCTCCTGACTTGTTGTCAGCGACCTTGTCTAAACTGGGACCAAGTCTCAATCTGGCCCCTCAGGACTGGCTTAGGCATTTCAGTTGTGTGTTACCATATGATCTTGTGCCCAACAGCACTCATCACAATGCTTTACTTTTCAGCATCACTGCTAAATTCTCAGACCCATGCCTCACATGTCTAACATTTGTTTTATTGCGTGTCTCCTGTGGCACAATACCTGAGAGAGTGGGCAGTGATAGTTTTTGAATGAGCGAACAAAATATCCACCAGGTACCCACAAATATACCACCATGACTACCAGGGGCAGTTCATGATAGGTGCTAAGCAAAAGGCACAGACAAAAGAAGAAATCACTTGTGGCTGGGCATGGGGGAGTGGTCAATAAAGCATTCTTTCAAGGTGGGTAGTTATGCAGAGATACATTTCCACTGACTGACAGAGAGGGAATAGTGAGAACAGCACAACTCGGGAAGAAAAGCCTGAGCTTGGCGTCTGTTGGTGGTTAGCATGCAAGTTAGCCTAGTCCAGCTGAGAAGAAGGAAGATAAAGAGGAAGGATGGAGTGATTTTATGGAGAGTTGTCAAGGCCAGGTAGAGCCGTATGTCCTCACTGGCCAGGTTTCTCTCTCTCTCTCTCATCTCAAATCAGTTGTTGCTGCATAATAACAATTCTGACAGAACATAGTTAGGAGATATCATCGTTCATGAAACAAAAATCATGTCTTTGGAAGAATGGTTGGTATAGGTTTTGAAACCTGCCTATCAATTAGTAAGTTCTATCACATGTCTTACAATTACCATGAGGGATCTTTAGAATTTGTTTGTTTCATCATCCCCTGTATTTTATTCAATTCCTAAAAACTCTTTTAAAAATAAACTCAAAAGATGTTTGAATATTAGATCTAATTTTTAAGGTAAATTTCTAACTATAAAAAAATTCATTCCTCAACAGCTTAGGTAAGCCTCAGGTTCACCACTGACCCCCAGGGCCTGTATTTCAGAGTATATGCTCAATAAACATTTATTGAATACATGATAAGAAAAGGAGGGAGGAAGGGAGGGGAAAAGGAAAAACTGAAGTCTGAATGAAAAAAACATGAAGGAAGAAGGAAAATAGAGAAGTCACGTTTGGACATGAGGATATTTACCAGTTCTTTTATCACAGAAGATTAGGTGTGGGTGTGCAAAACCTTAATGTGTTAAATAAGTTCATCCCAACAAATAACTACACCGGGAGACTCTTCTCTTGCAATGGCCAATAGCGTCTTAAAGCAAACACAGCTGTGACTTTTCCCCCCAGGCCCTCTAATGCCAGGGGGACTTTTTAGTGGGAAGGTCAAATTGGACTATATGCTGAAGTCTATGAAAGGGCTGCTCCTCGTGACAGGGGCGTCCAGAGTTTCGAAAGGGAAAATAAATATCAGTGCAGTTCGGAGAGCACCATAATATCAGTTTTCCTGAATGGAAGTCATAGTTCATGACTAAATTATAAACCATGAGAAATGATTCTTAACCCAAAACTGCTCTGTTTGGATTGCGTTATGCTGATGCAGTCTTTCAAGTTACGGGTATATCTGCAAAGATCAGCCTCATTTTTCTTCCTGGAACACATGTTGGCAATTTGAGTAAGACATTCCCTCTCAAGGAGCTGTGATATTCAGGAATTCTATAGCTGAGAGACATTTTCCCACATTTCTTTTAAACTTTGACCTATTACAGTTTATCTTTGGTCCCTAAGGAAGAATTACATTTTGTTGTCTAATTATAGACCACTTGCAGAAGCCATGTTTAATTGCTTCAATTGCTATAAGAACGCACAATGTTCCGCAGATGATGAAAATATATTGTAGACTTAAAAACTCTATGAATCAAGTTTGTTTCTTCCATAACAAAATGATTGGCAGTTTTTTGTTCCTCAAAGGAAAGTTGTAAAATACTCCACTTTAAAGATGAAAGCGTTAAAAATAATAAGCCTAGAGGCAAACTTCCTTTGTCTCTCTAACAGAATTACAAGTCAGACAACGTCTTCCCTCCATCTATCTCACTTCTTTATGGCCATGAAAACACCTTCAAAATGATCCCCCCTAAGCATGAGTCAAGTCTATTATTTAAATGACACCCTCTCAATCAGGCATACCTGTCTAACCTATTCAATCAGAAACCTGCACTCTACCCCCTCCCACGGGCAGTTCTCATCCCACAATCTGCTCTACTTTTTCCTTCCTCCATTTGTTCAATAATTTTCTTATTAGCAGGTTCATTGTCTTGCCTCTTTCTGTTAAAATGTGAGCTTGATGAGGGCAGAGGTCTTTGTCTGTTTTGTTCGCTGACATATCCCAGGACCAAGAAGAGTACCTGGCACATACTGGGTAAAGAGTAAATGTTTGTTGAATTCAATACCTGTTGAATAGCATAGAAAGAAATAAACCCACGCACCTACGGTCAATTGATCTATGACAAAGGAGGCAAGAATATACAATGGAGAAAAGACAGTCTCTTCAATAAGTGGTGCTGAGAAAACTGGACAGATACAGGGAGAAGAATGAAATTAGAACATTCCCTAAGACCGTATACAAAAATAAACTAAAAATGGATGAGAAACTTAAATGTAAGACCTGATATTATAAAACTCCTAGAGGAAAACACAGGCAGAACACTCTTTGACATAAATCGCAGCAGTATCTTTTTGGATCCGTCTCCTAGAGTAATGGAAATAAAAACAAAAATAAACAAATGGGACCTAATTAAACTTAAAAGCTTTTGCACAGCAAAGGAAACCATAAAGAAAACAAAAAGACAACATGCAGGATGGGAGAAAACATTTGCAAATGATATGACCGACAAGGGATTAATCTCCAAAATATATAAACAGCTCATACAGCTCAATATCAAAAAACCCAAACAACCCAATCAAAAAATGGGCAGAAGATCTAAACAGAGATTTCTCCAAAGACACACAGATGGCCAAAAGGCACATGAAAAGATGCTCAACATCACTAATTATTAGAGAAATGTAAATCAAAACTACAATGTAATATCACCTCACACCAGTCAGAATGGCCATCATCAAGAAGTCTACACGTTATAAATGCTGGAGAGGGTGTGGAGAGAAGGGAACCCTCCTACACTGTTGGTGGGAATACAAGTTGGTACAGCGACTATGGAGAACAGTATGGACGTTCCTTAAAAAACTAAAAATAGGGCTACTGTATGATCCTGCATTCCCACTCCTGGGCACATATCTGGACAAAACTTTAATTCGAAAAAAATACTTGCACCCCAATGTTCACAGCAGCACTATTTACAATAGCCAAGACGTGGAAGCAAACTAAATGTCCACCAACAGATGAATGGATAAAGAACATGTGGTATATTTATACAATGGAATATTACTCAGCCATAAAAAAGAATGAAATAATGCCATTTGCATTATAAATATGAACTAATAAATTTTCTATCCTTTTCCATTATTTCATGGATTGCCACACTAAGTGAAGTAAGCCAGACACAGAAAGACAAATATCATGATACCCCTTATATGTGAAATCTAGGGAAAAAATGACACGATGAACTTATATACAAAACAGAAATAGAGCCATAGACATAGAAAAGAAACATGTTTACCAAGGGGAAAAGGGGGGGAGGGATAAATTAGGAGTTTGGGACTAACATACATACACTACTATATATAAAACAGATAACCAATAAGGACCTACTGTTTAGCACAAGGAACTATACTCAATATTTTGTAATAACCTGTAAGGGAAAGGAACCTGAAAAAAATATATATATGTATATATGTGTGTATGTATAACTGAATCACTTTGCTGTACACCTCAAATTAACACTACGTTGCAAATCAACTATACTTCAATAAAAAAGAAAAAAAATTCTTGTTGAAATAAAGTAAATTAGTAATCCTTCATAAAAATGGACACTGCTCATATCACAATACAATGTATTATTGCCCAGATCATGTTGTACAAAACAATTGAAAAATTCCTAAAAATTCATGTGATTATAAAACTGATTCTGTAAATAAGGTTATCAGAAAAGTCAAATTACTATTTCCCTTTTCAGAGTTGACAACTACAGAAGCTACACATTTATCCAAGCATATCCAAGCTTTTTATATGAATTGCTTTTAGAGTGGGAAAAAAAATACAAGACTCTAAGATTCATGCAGTCCGATGTGCTATCAAGGTTACCATCCCTGGTGGACAGCCCCATGCACTGGCCAGGCCACTTCCAAGTAATGCAGCAAATCATCTTTTGTGAGTTAATTTGATCTGGGCAAATAGACCAAAGACATTGGGAGGTAAGACTTGAAAACAGGGTTTTAAAAAAAGTTGAGAAGAAATTTTTAATTTAAAAACTGTGTGTGACCAATTTGAAAGCATCTAGAGAAATAAATACATTTATATATTTATTATACATCAATAATGAGCTGGAAGGAGAGGAAAGATGACTTTTTAATTTATCAAATAAATAATAAAAATTGATAAATATGAGCTAACAAATTTTCTATCCTTTTTCTACAGGAAAAGGAGAAACGCAGACAAAACTGATGTTTGAAGTACTTATATAGAAGAGTTTTTCAAAACTTTTTAAACTGTGGAGGAGAAGCGAGTATGGAATATAGTAAACAAAAAGAAACTTAAATCTCATTCTCATGTTAAAGACTATGATATACATCAATTTACCTTGGTAGTTCAGTTCTGGATTAAGAAGAGTGAACTTGGGACTTCCCTGGTGGCGCAGTGGTTAAGAATCTGCCTGCCAATGCAGGGGACACGGGTTTGAGCCCTGGTCCGGGAAGATCCCACATGCCGCGGAGCAACTAAGCCCGTGCGCCACAACTACTGAGCCTGCGCTCTAGAACCCACGAGCCACAACTACTGAGCCCACGTGCTGCAACTACTGAAGCCTGTGCGCCTAGAGCCCGTGCTCCGCAACGAGAAGCCACTGCAGTGAGAAGCCCAGGCACATCAACGAAGAGTAGCCCCCGTTCTCTGCAACTAGAGAAAGCCCACGTGCAGCAACGAAGGCCCAACGCAGCCGAAAATTAATTAATTAATTATTTTTTTAAAAAGAGTGAATTTTGTGGTGGATGAGTTCCATGATATCTACATACACTAGAGTTCATCATTATGGCTCTTCTGTTTTGTCTGTATTTTGCAGACATATTGTTCAAGAAAGTCAAAGATGTTCTTATTTTCCCAAATAATAACATTTTAAAGATTTTAATCTTTTTTTTTTAAACATGTATGTCCTTATATCCTCCCCCCTCTCTCATAAATACACACACACACACACACACACACACAGAGTATATCTTCACTTTATAGTGAGATGATATGGAAAGAAACAAATACTGGGCGGGAGAATAAAGTGAAACCTAAGCTAAACGTATGAAGAATTTTACTGTCCAGGAAATTCTTTAAGCAACTATTATCCTAGTCAGCACAACTTGGCTCCTGGATTGTCAGTTCCTTTTTTTTTTTTTTTTTTTTGCAGTATGCGGGCCTCTCACTGTTGCAGCCTCTCCCGTTGCGGAGCACAGGCTCAGAGGCCACGGCTCACAGGCCCAGCCGCTCTGCGGCATGTGGGACCCTCGGCAGGTGGACTCTCAACAACTGCACCACCAGGGAAGCCCTGTCAGTTCCTTTTTAAATTACGTTGGAACTTGTTCAGTAGCAAATGCAGCATTTTTACATAAAGTACCTGCTCAATAAGTGTTTCAGCATAGATCTCTATGTGAAAATCTCATCAAATTACTTGGCCTCAAAAGTCTAATTTACTTCCAAATACAAATGATATTGTGGAATGAAACTATCATGTTAAATATTTATTTAACACAAAGGTTTTCCAGGAACTGTTTTAGGTCTTGGGAATAAAATAGTGAGGAAGAATTACAGGTGGTCCTTACCCTCATAGAACCTAGTGTTAGAAAGAAAGGAATCAAATACACAAATACAATATTGCAAACGGTGATACATAATATTAGGAGAGCTCCAGGGAGTATAATGTGGGGTATCCTGGAAAGCTATCCAGAGGAGGTGACCTTGAACTGAAATCTAAAACGTGAATAGTAATTAACTAGGCTAAAAGGACAGGACAGTGTGTGGGAGATGGAGAGAAAATTATTCCAGCAAATGTCCATGAAGCACCTTATGAAAAAACAAAAGCTATAGAAATGTTTATATAACAGTGGGTGTTTATCATTTGAATAGTAAAAATAGAAAATACTGATGTAATATCGAATGACAGAGACCATGCAACATTTTTTAAAAAACCTAAATGAGTAGCTCTT
>NW_006791822.1:3390401-3441723 GCF_000442215.2 Lipotes vexillifer | reverse complement strand
CCTTTTATATGAATATAAATTGTGGCATCCACATCAGTTTCCTCCTTCTTCTTATGTAAGATATGTAGCTAGAATCGCTGAAGGGGTATGATAATATCTCTCTTAGATGTATACACTTCCGGTAAATTTAAATCACTGTAGTTTTAATACTTCTCTTCCTTGCACATAGTAGAAACCCCAAATCAATGATTGTTGGATCAAATTAAATTTTCCAAACAGGAATTTATAATGGTACAGCAAATAATCATAACTAATGATAAAGATATCATTTCTCATACCAGTTTATTTTATTTTTAAACAACTAAGAGTTAAGTGGTGTTATAATTTTATGAGAGAAATGAGGTTCAAAAAAGTTAAGTAAAAATTTTCAAGGTCACACTCCTAGAAGTGGTAGAGTCAATTTGTGCACCCAACTTCAATTGACGCTCAAATTCCTGCCTGTACCACCTTACCCACACGACGTTCAATTCCTGACAAAGAACTGGTCCCCAAATCACTTGTGCATCATACAAACTTGGGTGCTATTTTCAAACATTTCATGAAACAATTTCAAATTACAGGTTTGCATAGGGCTTTCTCTTCCTTCCACCCTTAGATATATGACTTTATTAATTTTTTTAAGCCTTTTATTCAGTGAGAACTTGTTGCTTAGGAAACTTTCAAATAAAAATCTTTAAAATTTTGACTTTCGTATACTTGAGCACTGAGGAGACACATCAACTGCAGAAATGTTAAGTTCTTGTATTACCTAAATATCCATAAAATGTGACTGAAGTCAGCAATAACGAAGCAGTGTAGAAAGAGTGCACTTCACTGATTCTAAGATCTCATCAAAGCTTCCAACTCAACATGACACAATGCTAAGAAGTCATTGT
The DNA here is from genome assembly GCF_000442215.2 of Lipotes vexillifer. Lineage (NCBI taxonomy): Eukaryota > Metazoa > Chordata > Mammalia > Artiodactyla > Lipotidae > Lipotes > Lipotes vexillifer. The sequence goes on along the minus strand of NW_006791822.1, from coordinate 3,440,848 downwards.
TAGGAAGATATATTTCTCTTTTAGAAATGTTAAAATGTGAAGAAAATGTGGGCCTTAGAATTGATGAAAATGATAGTGAGAGGCTCTAAAATACTTCCTCTCCTGTGGTGGCTCCTCAAAGATGCCCAGCATTCTACATCCAGGGAGCCTGGTCTTCTCGGCTCCTATGTGATGGATGCTGTATACTCAGTTGCCAGGCATTGAAGGTCATAAAACCCACACCTGGATTCACTGAAAGTTAAACCAAGGAAGAATGCTTTCTTTTTCATTCTTGTTTCTCCTGACGTTACTCTCCATTTAATTTAAAAAAATAAAACTAAAGAGTTACATGAATAATTCTGTGATTGAAAACATAAGCTTGGTATATTTAAACTTCTAAATTGTAACTTAAAATAGAATTCTAACAACCTTTGACCTGACAAATGTGACTCTCCCTGTATGTCTGCTATAACACCATTCTAAAACGGGATTACATTCTGTTCTTCAGCTGCCTAGCTTTTTCATAGTACTTTTTTTTTTTTTTTTTCCTTGCGTTATGCGGGCCTCTCACTGTTGTGGCCTCTCCCATTTGCGGAGCACAGGCTCCGGACGCGCAGGCTCAGTGGCCATGGCTCACGGGCCCAGCCGCTCCGCGGCATGTGGGATCTTCCCGAAACGGGGCACGAACCCGCGTCTCCTGCATCGGCAGGCGGACTCTCAAGCACTGCGCCACCAGGGAAGCCCCATAGTACTTTTTTATAGCACTATACAAACAGTGGCCAAAATCCTTAAGGGATAAGATTTAGTTTCTAAAGTAACTTTATACATTTTTTTTTTTTGCGATACGCGGGCCTCTCACTGTTGTGGCCTCTCCCGTTGCGGAGCACAGGCTCCGGACGCACAGGCTTAGCGGCCATGGCTCACGGGCCCAGCCGCTCCACGGCATGTGGGATCTTCCCAGACCGGGGCACGAACCCGTGTCCCCTGCATCGGCAGGCGGACTCTGAACCACTGCGCCACCAGGGAAGCGCTATACATCAACTATTTTAAGTGTTATATTCGTAATTCTATTTCTACAGGAGTACATAGATTTTATTTTTCCAAGTTTTTATATTAATACTTTTAAAATATTGCATTAAAGCAAACAATTTAAGACTACAATGCACATATTAAAAAATAGATTCAGGTTTTTGAAGCTTTCATTTTAAAATAATTTAAGATATAAGTCTTCTTTAAGTTCTTCAAAGGACACAATATTATGCAGTAATCAGTTTCATTTCAGAGCATATTTATCACTAAAGCTAGCTAAATTGGGGCTATATATAAAAAATGCATAGTCTCACAATCTTCATGTGCTTTTTAAAGTGAATAATATACTACAGATTTCTTATACTAAAAGCATAATATAAATGAAACCCCTTTGGGTTGGGTTGTACAACATATTCACATATATTTCTAATAACACATAGGATGTGTGACAAATACATGGTAATCCACGTTGAAAGTCCAATAAAGAGTGGAAAAGTAAAGTAGACACTAGCAGCCTTCTAGATTTATAGAACATCGGAGCCAGGCTTCTCCCTCTTGGGAATGGCGCCCAAGGTCACAATACAAGGCACAGCAGAGACCTACAGTCATTTCCTGGCTCCTGACCCAACAGGTGTTCCACCTATTGATTACTATCTATGGTGCTTTGGAGAAAGTAGTCAATTTTTATTGGTTTCTGAAATATCTTTATATGATCAAAAATTCTTCCTACTTGTTTAGCTGTTCTGCTCTATAATGAAATATAACCTCTCTCATTAATGTGATAGAATATGATCTCTCAAATGATTTTTTTTCTTTATCCACAGAGTTTGTCAGAAGCCTAAAATACCTAGAAATCAACCACGGTTTTGTAGTTTGATTTGTCTTTGTCTTTTAAATGTCATGTCTACCCAATCCTCAGAAGAGTGCATTTACTCACCTAGAACCTCTACTGTATGCCCAGCCCACTGCCAGATTCTGGATGGTCTTTGCTTTCAAGGAGTACTAAGCAGCGGCTTGAAGTCAAAAGACTTCAAGAAAAGAGGTCTAAGATGGACATGTCAAGATAACTCACAAGCTTGCAGAAACAGGAGGCCCACTGCTAAAACAACTGCCAGCAAGAAAAAGGAATGCTATTTTATGTGTTTTACCAAATAAAACCTCAACAAGATAGATGCTGCTGAAAGAACTTGGAATTTGGAAACTCGAGTTCCAGCAGCACTACTTATTAGCTGTGTGACTTTCATTGCCCCAGAACCTGTAGAACTTCTATACCTATAAAACTCGGCTAACACCCATTTCACAAGCTATCTTCCTTTAAAAAAGCTGTTGACACACAAACAAAATACTACAGTGAGGCAGAATTTTTTTCCTTTGATGCATTAAACAGCAGTGGAAACTCTGCCTAAACCCTACCAACTCATGCCAGCAAGATTGGCTAAGTCAAGTGTATGACCAAGCAACGCTCTCTGCAGGTGATGGATCTGGATGTAATGTGTTGGTGTTTAGTTTATTCTCTTACAGTCTTTTCCCTTTTTGTTAACCTCACTTGTCAGTTCATTGACATCCATCCCTTTTTCTTTCCAATGGCATCTTCTTCATACCTACCAAATCTATCAGAATATGAATAATCATAAAGAAAAATAATTTAAACAGTATTTAATAACAGTACAAACTTCTTTATTCATTAAGTCATAACTAACGTAAAATTTCCCTGAACCTAAACTCCAAAGAATGAGATTATTTCCATTACAGCCTTTTTCACACTGTACAAAAATTAGCTCTGTCACAGCAGATTTTCTATACGTTCTAGACAAGAATAACTGGTCTTGTTTTTCCCCATGTTCCTAAAGTCTGGCTCAGTTCCTATAAAGTAAGTAGGGGATTATAAATCAAGTGAAGTTTAAACTCTTGGATAAACACCTGATTAAATTAATTCAATAAGAAAGGAAATTACTTTGACTGTTATATCCATTTATAATCTAAAAAAAAATACACAGATATTCCTGAATCTATTCACAGATGGAGTAAAAGCTTCTGCCATCTGGTTTATAGGTGAAATTATTTAATTTCATGTATAATTAGATGATGTATGTACTTGCCCAAAATCTAAAGATTTCCTATTTTGAAGAAAATGCAAAATTAAGTATAATCTTCAATCCTTTGTGCTGGAAATCTATACCATTTCTACCTCAGTCTTAAAATACGGCATCAAAAATAAAATCACAGGTTACTAAGCAAAAGAGCTTACAAGATTAAAATACGGCATCAAAAATAAAATCACAGGTTACTAAGCAAAAAGAGCTTACAAGATAACTGATTACTTTTGCTGAATAAATACCTCATAGTTAATTATATTAAATATGGCAATGGGTTTCACATAAAACACATACCAAAAAAAGTTAAAATTTATGGTAAGATGAAATATTAAACAAAGATGACACAGATATGCCCTTGGAAATAGCATACATCTCCAAAGCAAACGCTCACAGGGAACATTCTCAGATGGTAACTGCCTGGGTTAGGTTTATTTTTATAGTCCGTTGCTAACACCATGACATGCTTTAAAGGTTCTGTCAAACAACAGAACTGACTTAAAAAAAATAAACACAAAACTGTATTAAATAAGTCCTTTTGATCAATGCCATATCAGGTTATCTTGAAGGATATCTTTTTTTAAATTGCAGTAATGATGGTAATATTAGTCAGATAAGGAATAAAATCCTTATCTGGATTTTCCTTATAGGAAAGTTTTACTATACCTAAAAATAAGCAAGCCATTTATTCTAGAGGAAAATAAATTAAAATGCTACTCACAGGGAGAATAGCAGTATTCATGTAATTCATTTACCTTCAAGAAACATACTTTAAAACTTATTTAGTTGATTATAGGTTATAAATATCAAAAAATCAGCACGCCCCTTATTTTCTATTATTAGCGCTAACTGCTTAGCTTTGGGCTTGAAGAATTAAATAAATGATAATGCCATTTATGGATATGTGGAAGTATGAACAGGCTTCGGGTGTAGAGATCAGAAATTCACTTTTGAGCATGTTAAGTTTGAGGGGTCTATGAGTTACCCAAGGAGAGATTTCAGAAAGGCATTTGGATATGTGAATGTGGGGTTACAGATATAGGGATGAATGAATAAGGGAGCAACAGCATAGTGATTTAGAGTTAGGGACTCAGGTTCTGACTGCCTGGCTTGGAATCCTAGCTCTGTTACTTAGCAGCCGTTGGCCTAAATGAGTTATCTAACTCTGTACCTGTTTCCTTATGTCTAAAATGGAACAATACATAGGTTTATGTGAGGATGAAATAAATAAACATACATTTAAAAACTTATAATCGTGCTCAGTGAGTACTCTATAAATTTTGACTACTATTCTCTCTAGCTACTCTAGTAGCTGTTATAGATGATACTTAGTCCTTGGGGGGACAGGGAGTATGCGAGAGAAAAGAGGAGACCCCAAGCCCAAGCCTTAATGAACCCCAATGTTACATATCAGGAAGACAACAAAGGGAACTGAAATGTTCTCTGCTTGTGAAGCAGGAAAAAATACACCAGGAAGGTGTCATGGAAACAACAAGAGGGGAAGCTGCCAAGAAGGCCCAGATCCTTGGTGACCTAGACTTTCATCCAGGCAGTGGCAGAGAGGAGCAGTGATGGTTCCCTAATGCTAGCAGCTCTCCACGTTCAGGTCCAGTTAAACGCCCAAAGAGGGAGACAACTTTCTTGAGGGCACAACCTTTAGGAACTTCTTCTTGGTGTTTCAGCATCTGTTTTACATTTCTTTTGTTTCAACTTTAAGTCTATTTCAACAAATAAAAGTAAAGTATTCTTTAAAATAGAGAATGTCTTCATTCAACCCAGGACACACTGCTATATAAGAAATAGTAATCCTTCTCAAATACAGTATATCCATTAAATAGCTTACAATTTTTTTCATTGATTTTACCTCAATTATATATATAATATATATAAATTAATTATATATAAATATATATAAATACTCATATGTATAATACATAAATATATCTTTGAGTAATCCTGTTCTTGAAGGTCTAAGAAAAAAGGAAAGGCTTCTGTAGAGAGAGCCTGAACAGAGAAAATACGTTTACCTGGTCAGCACACAGGGTCTATAGCAACATGGAAAGACTAGAGTGTATTATTTGCTTAAGCAGTGTTTCACCCTAAGTCAGATTCCGAAAATAAGCCATCACTCTAAACTCATCTACTTATTACTTTGGAAAGCACAGAAACTAAAATACAGCATAAGTTTCACTAAGGGAAAACCTTATGCTGCTGAGAAGGTACTATTTGGTTAGATCAAACAACTTCAGAAAATAGAAAGCACACACATTCGGTATGTGTATGGAATGTGTATATACGTTTAGGGGGAGGTTTGGACTAATGTTTGAAACCTTTTTTCAACCAAAAAACTAAATACAAGGTTTCATTTTCAGGAAACGTTACTGAATAATTTCATTGTTAATATGAAATGGTGATAACAAGAGAGTGGTTACACATTCTGGTTTGGGGTGTTGAATTTTGTTCTGTTCCTTGCATGCATGACCCAGGTCAGCTGTCTAGTGGGGAGGGGGCGGGGAGGAGAGGATTTTGGTAGCATGTAGCTGAAAACTGCAAACTCACTGCCATGAACAAGACGCACTCAAGCTAACCCTGCTGGGGAGCATACATCCCATACTGATACACAATAAAGTTGTTGCCTAGATTTCTTTCAGGGTAGAACTGTCATCTTCTCCTGATTATGAAAATAAGAGAAGATCACTGCAGAAGGATTCAGACAGTATGGGAATGAGTGAGACAGTGTGCACATCTGCTGCAATCCCATGCACATTTATGTTAACATGTTTCCTTCAATTTTAGGATTCATGTTCTTAAATTTTCACATTTCTGAAATCTGTAGGTAACTTAAAATTGACACCTACAGTTACAACAGTGTTTGTCTTACTAATATATCATACTACACAGCTGTTGCAAAGGATGAGGCCACTATGTAGGTAGCAACATGAAGGGCCAATCATATTAACTGAAAAAAGAACAGGGCCGAACAGTGTGTGTGCTATACTATCATTTATATATATATATATTTTTTAAGGATGGATATTGATATGCTGGTATATGCATATTTATTTCTAGAAGGAATCACAAAGAATGGGTAAAAATTGTCTGTAAGGGTGGGGAGTGGAGTAGAGGGGTAGGAATGGACCTTTTTTTTTTTTTTTTTTTTTTTTTATCCGGGCCTCTCAATGCTGTGGCCTCTCCCGCTGCAGAGCACAGGCTCCGGACGCGCGGGCTCAGCGGCCATGGCTCACAGGCCCAGCCGCCCCGCGGCATGTGGGATCTTCCCGGACCGGGGCACGAACCCGTGTCCCTTGCATCGGCAGGCGGACTCCCAACCACTGTGCCACCAGGGAAGCCCAGGAATGGACCTTTTTCATGGTATACCCTTTTCATCTTTTGAATGTTTATATTTTACTTATTTAAAAGTAACCGAGGGTTTCCCTGGTGGCGCAGTGGTTGGGAGTCCGCCTGCCGATGCAGGGGACACGGGTTCGTGCCCCGGTCCGGGAAGATCCCACATGCCGCAGAGCGGCTGGGCCCGTGAGCCATGGCCTCTGAGCCCGCGCGTCCGGAGCCTGTGCTCTGCAACGGGAGAGGCCACAACAGTGAGAGGCCCAGGTACCGCCAAAAAAACAAAACAAAACAAACAAACAAACAAAAAAGTAACCGATTCATTAAAAAGCAAAAAATACTGCATATTGTTATGGATACATGCATATGAAGTCAATATATAAAATCCACATGTAGGAAGGATTACACATCAAATTCATTAGTGTTTGTCTCTCGAGTGGGGGGGAAGAGAAGAATGGCCTGATTAGAGGAGACATCCTATGTAGCTATGAAGTTTTAATTCTCAGAAAATGATCTTAAGCAAATACGACAAAATATTAATATTTGTTAATGATGGTGGTATGTACCTGGGTGTGATACTATTCACTAGTACTTTAAATTTTGTTCAAAGGATCAAGATTAAAAAAAAAAAATCTCTCATGGATACTACTACACAGCCATCAGAACTGCCAAAATTAAAAAGACAATACCAAAGGTTGGAGAGGATGTAGAGCAACTGGAACTCAGATACCATGTTGAAAGGACTGTAAAATCATATAACCACTTTGGAAAATGATCTGGCAGTTTCTTATAAAACTAAATAAACATGTACCCCATTAGCCAGCAATCTACTCACAGGTATTAATCCAGGAGAAATGAAAACATATCCACAGAAGGACTTGTACTAGAATATTTATAGAAGCTGCTTTATTCACAAAAGCCAAAAAGCAGAAATAGCCGAGCTGTAAAAGAGTAGATAAGCAAACTGGTATATCCACACAATGAAATACTGTTCAGCAATAAAAAAGGAACAAACCATTGAAACTGGCAACAACGTGATGGCTCCTTAAAACATGATGCTGGGTGAGAGAAACTTACACAAAAGAATGTGTACTCTGTAAGTCTATTTATATGAAGACCTAGAACAAGCAAAACAAATCTATGGTGGGAAAAAAAAAAATCAGAACAATGGTTGTCAGAGAAGGGAGGTTATGAGAAGGGCTGGGAGGCTGACTGAGGAAGGGGCATGAGATAACTTTCTAGGGTGACAGTAATGTGTTGTATCTTGACAGGGGTTTGGATTACACAGGTGTACGCATTTGTCAAAACTCAGTAAAATGTTTAAGATACGTGCATTTTATTGTAAATGAATTTTGTCGCAAAAGGAAAAATAATATATAACCAAATATTAAACCCTGGCTAATGATATGCATGCTGCAGTATTTATAGGGAAGTATACTTATAACTGAAATTCATTTTGAAATGCATAAAAAAGATGGATTGATGGACAGATGGGTCAATGTGCGATAAAACAAGTGTAGTTAAATGTTAATGATAGAATCTAGGTGGCAGGTATGTAGGCGTTCACTGTAAAATTCTTTTAAATTTTCTGTATGTTCAAACATTTTCATAATAAAATGTTGAAAAATATCTGGTTAAAATAGCTAGTTAGTATTCAAAACACATATATCTTACTTAGCATGGATCTCTTTGTCATTATATATTGGTCCACTTTATTAAGTACAGAGATTTTAAAGAGAAGTTTATGAGCATTACATTAAATTTCTGGGACCATCATAGAAGACACCATGCCTAAAATAAGTAAATAATGAATGTACTTCTTGGTTTACAACTATGAGACCACACTGCATGTAAGACTGGATTTTAGGAATAGCCCAGCCTGTCTTCTATGCCCAGCTCTAACCCAGTTCACTATACTCTCAAAAAGAGGAGATGGCAGCATTCTGCTACACTCATAAAACGAGTAAGTGGACATCTCAAAGGCCACTGCCATGTGGACACAGTCTCTCTACTCTTTCTTCCCTCCCTGAGGGGACACAAAGCAGGCCCCCTCCCCATCCCAGGCCACTTTACCCCCCATCCCGGCTGGCGTGACTGGCCCAAGAAAGGGTACAAACCTATTCTTAGAGATGCTCTACCTCTTGCTCAGGTGCTTCTAGGTGTGCGTTAGACCAGCGACCTCAAAGGACCACTAAAGCCAAGGTGAGGTTTAAATTGGGAAGAGAATCTGAGGCTTCGGCCTTTTAGTGAGCGAAAGGAATCAAGAATTCAGTTCAGCCTAGCTTACTGGACCACTGTAAGGAAATTCCAGCCAGAAGTAAGGCTTTTCTTCACCTCCCATCTGACCAGCTCTGCTATAGTACCTTGTGTCTGTCTCCGTGCGCATGTGGGTATCCACCACTCAGGGGCATCAAAAGGAGGAATGGCAGCTGCATAGAGTAGATGCCCTGATCATAATATCCACTAACAGCATCCTAATATCAGAAATCTTAAATGTACACCACTTCTTGTCTTTTTTCCCCATTAAGTATAAATTGGGTACATCTTCCCCAGCTGAAAGATACATACAGATTTATCTACCTCATGCTTTCTAATCATGCTGACTTTAAATAGCAGTTTATGATCATCTTGGCCCAGTGATTATTAAAGCAGATGTAGTAGTAAGACCAAGGACCTTAGGCTCTATTATCTTCCTTTACCTGAGCACCTAGATACTGGGGCCCTGAACTAGGGCATAAGGGCCTCACAAGAGGTTTGGGTATTTGTCACTGTGTGATAGTCCATATTTCCCAATATGTGCATTGTTACACTAAGCCAAAAAGTGACCTAGCCCATCAATGTTTGGAATACAGGATGCCAAAAAACATAGTTTGTCAGATTTTTGTTTTCTTAATGAATTGAATGACTACATGTTTTTCACATTATATATACTCCAGCTTTCTGTTTACAACACAGAATAATGCATAGGGAAATAATGATGAAAGAAAAATTCTGGAATTGATAAATTACTGAATTTTTTTTTTTAATCACTTACCTCATTTGAGGGAATCGTGGCAAAGGGTTTGATGATGGCAGCTAATGGAATCTGAGCTTGCTTGGCCATATCTGACGTGCATGGGAAACAGTATGTTGTGCAACGGATGTATCGAGGACTTGCATTGCCTGAAATATTCAAGGATGCATACTTAAAATCGGCTTAGAAAAAAATCTGCCCTATAATATTTAAATATTTATAAAGGTACCTCTAGGACTTCCCTGGTGGCACAGTGGTTAAGAATGCCAATGCAGGGGACACAGGTTCGAGCCCTGGTCTGGGAAGATCCCACATGCCGCGGAGTGACTACACCTGTGTGCCACAACTACTGAGCCTGCGCTCTACAGCCTGCGAGCCACAACTACTGAGCCTGCGAGCCACAACTACTGAGCCCGTGTGCCACAACTACTGAAGCCTGTGCTCCATGACAAGAGAAGCCACCGCAATGAAAAATGCGCACCACAATGAAGAGCAGCCCCCGCTCGCCGCAACTAGAGAAAGCCCGTGTGCAGCAATGAAGACCCAATGCAGCCAAAGATAAATAAATAAATTAAATTTATTTTAAAAAATAAAGGTACTTCTAGACAATGCATTGTCTTCTTTGTAAAACTTCATGATTTCTACAGAAAAGGTAGTATTGTCTAACTTTACAATCCATAGTCTAAGCACACTGTAGTTTCTTGTAAAATAAAACACTCTGCATTCTACTGCAAAAATATAAAAGAGATTTTAAACTTATTATTATTTTCCAGAAGCCGGGTATTAATACAGACGCTCAGAGACTTGAGAGGTGTTTAGATTCAATGGGAGAAATAAAGCAAAGGTACAAAACATAAGAATAAAATTTCTTCTTCATCCTCTTCTATCAATACATCTGCTATGGGAAAGGTAAGTATTTGTATGCCATTTCATATCAGCAAGTTATACTCTGTCAAATATGATTCCACTTGACTATGAGTTTTTTTTTTTCTAAACTTGAAATTCAGTTTAGAAATGAAAATTCTAAATAACAGAAATATGGGCTTCCCTGGTGGCGCAGTGGTTGAGAGTCGGCCTGCTGATGCAGGGGACACGGGTTCGTGCCCCAGGCCGGGAAGATCCCACGTGCCACGGAGTGGCTGGGCCCGTGAGCCATGGCCGCTGAGCCTGCACGTCCAGAGCCTGTGCTCCGCAACGGGAGAGGCCACAACAGTGAGAGGCCCGTGTACCGCAAAAAATAAATAAATAAATAAACAAGAGAAATATTATTTTTTTAAACACCCTAATCTATTTAAAAAAATACATTAGGTTTCCTGACCAAATATTTTTTTCAAGGCATACACGGGAATTAAAACTCTATCCATGACATGAAGAATATTTTTAAATCACCAGAATAACTTATCTAAAATAAATTTTGAATTAAATTATAATATATTTTGGCAAAAGAACATCAGATATTTACTGAGTGTCTACTAAGTTTTAGACTAGGTGCTTCCTTGCAGAGCTTATGTTCTTGCAGAGGGCACAGACAAAAAGTATTAAACTCAATAAATGAGTAAATTATATAGGACCTTAGAAGATGATAAATGCTATGAAAAAAGCATTTCTGGTTAAGGGGTGCCATGGTGGAAAGCAGACCACAATTTTAAATAGTTAACAGAGTTGGTCTTCATCACAAGGCAACATTTGAGCAAAGACTCCAAGGTGGCAAGGGATTTATCTGGCAGGTATCTGGGGCAAGGGCGTGCCTGGCCTGGTAGAGGAATGTCAGGAGCCTGACAGTGGGGTAAGTGGGGCACAGCAGCTGTTGAGGAGTTCAGAGAAGTCACAGAAGCCAGATTAGCTAGATGCTTGATACCATTTTTCAACCCTCTGGCTTGTACTCTGAATGAAATGGGGAGACACTGCCAAGCTTTGAGCAGAAAGGTGTTGTGATCGGACTTAGGTTGACTCTACCTGTGGTTTTCAGGATGGACTGTAATAGGGAGGAGAAGCAGGAAGACCAGTTTGGAGGCTGTGCAGTAACAAGGTGAGAAACAGGGTGGTGGCAGGAAGCAGCCTGATAGCAGCAGATTCTGGACATATTTTGAAGGTACAGTGGCTTACTTGTTGATGGGCATGATGTATGAGGTGTGAAGATGGGGGCTATGACAGAAGGACAGGGTTAGGGATGACTCCAAAGTTTTTGGCCTGAGGAATCAGAAGCACGAAGTTGCCACCAACAGAAAAGAGAAAGGCTGCAGGAAGGGAACAGGTTTTTGTTTTTTTTTTTAAACAGATGTGTGGGTGGAGACCAGGAATCTGGGTTTGGACATGTCCATTTGGGAAATCTATTAAGCAATCAAAGAGTGATGCTGAGTAAACAACTAGATACATGAGTCTTGGTGTTGGGCTCTGCAGCAGAGCGTCTGAGAAAAGGGAGAAATGTGCTACTAACAAAAAGGATAATAATAATAACGATAACTGCCAATGGGTTAGGCATTATTCTAAGACTGTTATATGTAAATTCACTTCCATCTCACAGTCGCCTATGAGATTGATTCAAGACCCGATTTTACAGAGGAGAAAACTGAGACACTGCGAGGTTAAGGGACTTACCTTAATCAAAGGGTTAGTAAATGGCAAAAGTGGTATTAGAACCTATCACAATTCTCTACAACATCCCAGATAAGTTGGGTCCAGGTCTTGAATCCTGGATGAGGAGTTAAGACCAATCCTGTTTGCCCAGGGGCAATGATGGGACATTTTTTTAGCAATATGATCAAATAAATACCTGAAGAAAATTAATCTCTTCAGAATTTCCTGGATAGCTTCTGGGAGCAGGAAAAAAGATCAGAGATAGGTAGATGGGTCCATTGCTGTAAGAATCCAGGTGAATACTAACACAGGGTAAAACAAGAGTTTTGGCAACCAGAATAGAAGAAATATTGGGTTGGCCAAAAAGTTCGTTCGGGTTTTTCTGTTACAGAAAAACCCGAAGGAACTTTTTGGCCAATCCAATATTAGGTAGTAAATGTAAATATGCTTGAACCCCTATTTTGTATATTTCATATAACTTAAAATCTTCCTCATTATCATCATCACACAAAGTTACACATAGTGGGAAATAAGAATTTTTGAATATTTTAAAGTATATTTTTTCATTGTACTCAATTTTCACTACTCAACATTTCCAATAATATATTGAAATTGAGTATTTGTTATCTTTAAAACACTTATCTTTTACAGTGAAATATGCATATGAATGAGCTCGTGAAGGTGACTAAACAAACTTGTTACAAGCAGATAATGCACACAAAGAATAAAATTTTTAAAAAGCAATGAAGAATTTGTTTTTTAAGCCAGTATACAGAAGTGGGGCATGAAAGGTAAGGTTATAGATAATTTAGCAACCTTGGTAATTAAGAGCCAAAATTCCTAATATGCTTAATAAAGAAACTTATGGGATAATCTGACTAAAAACATTCAATAAGTTATTCATTCAACAAATATTTATGAAGCCAATCCCCATGCTAGAAGCTTAGAGATAGGAAACAATGACGCTTCTGGCTTCAAGGTCTGGTAGAAGAGAATAATAATAAAACAGATAATTACAACATGGCTGGTAAGTATCACAGAAGAGCATATCAATTATGAAGTAGCCCAAGGGAGGCAATGAGTCTGCCACGTGGATCAGAGGTGACTACACAAAGGATGCAGTACTTGAACAGGGTCTTGTAGGATGGGCAGAAGCACAGAAGCCAAGGACAAGTTGAGTCTTAAATTAGATCCTGCAGCCAAAGGCAAAGGAGTAATATTCTTGAAGCAGGTGTTTCTCTTCACTGGCTTTGCCACTAATCAGCTGTGTGGCCCTGGGCGAATCACTTAAACTCTCTGGGCCTTAGTGCCCTCACGTCTGTAAAGTGAGAGAGCACACTAAACGAAGTCCAAGGCTCCTTCTGTTTCTATACTTTATTTATATCTGTGAATTTCTGTGTGTGTCTGAGATCCTTGGGCTACATCCTAAAAAGTCTACTAATGCCCAGAAATAAACCCACATACCTACAGTCAATTAATCTATGACAAAGGAGGCAAGAATATACAATGGAGAAAAGACAGTCTCTTCAATAAGTGGTGCTGGGAAAACTGGACAGCTACATGTAAAAAATGAAATTAGAACATTCTCTAACACCATACACACACAAAAAAACTCAAAATGGGTTAAAGACCTAAATGTAAGACCAAATACTATAAATCTCCTAGAGGAAAACATAGGCAGAACACTCTGACAAATTGCAGCAATATCTTTTTCAATCCATCTCCTAGAGTAATGGAAGTAAAAACAAAAATAAACAAATGGGAGCTAATTAAACTTAAAAGCTTTTGCACAGCAAAGGAAACCATCAACAAGATGAAAAGACAACCTACAGAATGGGAGAAAATATGTTTGCAAATGATGTTACCAACAAGGGATTAATCTCCAAAATATACAAACAGCTCATGCAGTTCAATATCAAAAACAAACAAACAAACAAACAACCCAATCAAAAAAATGGGCAGAAGATCTCAATGGAGATTTCTCCAAAGACCTACAGATAGCCAAAAGGTACATGAAAAGATGCTTAACATCCCTAGTTATTAGAGAAATGCAAATCAAAACTACAGTGAGGTATCATCTCACACCAGTCAGAATGGCCATCATCAAAAAGTCTACAAATAATAAATGCTGGAGAGGGTATGGAGAGAAGGGAAACCCTCCTACGTTGGTGGGAATGTAAATTGGTGCAAGCCACTATGGAGAACAGTATGGAGGTTCCTCAAAAAACTAAAAATAGAGCTACCATATGATCCTGCAATTCCACTCCAGGGGATATATCCGGAGAAAACCATAATTTGAAAAGATACGTGCATCCCAGTGTTCACTGCAGCACTATTTACAATAGCCAAGACACGGAAGCAACCTAAATGTCCATCAACAGATGAATGGGTAAAGATGTGGTATATTTATACAATGGAATATTACTCAGCCATAAAAAATAATGAAATAATGCCATTTGCAGCAACATGGATAGACCTAGAGATTATCATACTAAGTGAAGTAAGCCAGACAAAGACAAATATCACGTGATATATGATAACGCTTACATGTGGAATCTAAAAAAAAAAAAAAAAGACAGGAATGAACTTATTTCCAAAACAGAAAGAGACTCACACAGACATAGAAAAGAAACTTACGGTTACCAAAGGGGAAAAGAGGGTGGGGGAGGGATAAATTAGGAGGTTGGGATTAACATATACACACTACTATGTATAAAATAGATAATCAGCAACGACCTACTGCATAGCACAGGGAACTCTGCTCAATATTTTGTAACAACCTATAAAGGAGAAGAATCTGAAAAAGAATCTATATAAAACTGAATCATTCTGCTGTACACTTGAAACTAACATGATATTGTAAATCAACTATACTTCAATTAAAAAAATTTTTTTTAAAGCCTACTAATAAGTATTAACAAATAACCCAGGCTAAAGGAAGGGGCTTTACAGCAAATGGGATGTGACTGGGCCAACTTCGGGGCTCCCTCCATGGCAGGCAGCTCTTTCTTTTTGCCAAGGGCTGGGCTGCAGGCTATAGAGAGATGATAATGATCTGGACCCTGCCATCCTAGTCTTTCCTTCTCTTTCTGCTTCTTCCTCATACTCTTTCCCTACATGTACCATATGACCCAGCAGTTCCACTCCTAGGTATACACCCAAGAGAACTGAAAGCAGGAACTCAAAGAGATACCTGTACACCAATGTTCATAGCTATGGCTATTCACTATAGTCAAAAGATGGAAACAACCCAAATGTCCTTCAAAAGATAAATGGATAAACAAAATGCAGCATATACATAAAAGTGAATATCATTCAGCCCTAAAGAGGAATGAAATTCTGATACATGCTACAACATGGATGAACTTCGAAAATATTATGCTAAGTGAAATAAGCCAGACACAGAAGGACAAATATTGTATGAATCCACTTATGTGAGGCACCTAGACCAGGCCAATTCATAGAGACAGAAAGTAGAATACGAGATACCAGGGGCTGGTGGAGTGGAGGAGTGGGCAGTGATTGTTTATTGGGTACTGAGTGTCAGTGCAGGTTGACGAAAACGTTCTGGAAATGGATAATCACGATGGTGCACAATGCTGTGAATATAATTAATATCACTGAATTGTACACTTAAAAATTATTAACACAGCAAATTTTATTTTATGTGTATTTAGCCACAATAATAAAATCACCTCTACATTCAAAAATAAAACAAAAAACTCTGCACATGGTGCTCCTTAACATGTACACTCTCTCCCACTGTCAAACCTTAGCACATCCACTCTGCGGCCGGGCAACCTTTTCCTCTCCTGACGTCTCCACTTTTGTTCTGGTTTACACCTGCTCACTTGAGACTCAGCTTAGTTGTCCCCACTCTAGCAGGACAGGCTGGGTTAGTTACCTGACATTTAAGTTCCCACAGCAATATTCCTTTTATCCTGCTATTATAACAGTTTAATTAATACTAAGTTATCTCCTTTTCCCTGCCAGATTGTACACCCATTTAAGGATAGAACTGTGGCTTTTATTTCTGAATAGAGGCAGTACGTGAGTAGTTAAGAGCATGGGCTCTAGCATCAGAATGCTGGGGTTCAAATTCTAGCTTTGCTTCCCATTAGCTGCGTATCTTGCATAAGTTACCTAAGCATTCTGCACCTCCGTTTCACATTCTGTAAACTGAGAATGATATTAATGCTTATCTCATTAAGTTACAGGGGGGATTAAGTGAATTAACCCACATAAAGTGTTTAGAAGACCATCTTAATGCATAGCAAGCACTTAATAAATATTAACCACATTGGTAAAAGGTACTGAATAAATATTTGCTGAATAAGTGAATGAATGAATGAACAAGTACGATCCTGCTCCTAAGTAGCTCATAGTCTCGTGGGAAAAGACAGACCCAAAGCACAGTAAAATTTAATGGAACAAGAGCTATGAAAGAATTGAATACAAAGCACTGTGGGGGAAGAAACTGTAGGAGATTTCGAAGAAAAAATTAAATTGAGTTTAGAAGAACTAAGAATTTCCCAACTAGAAAGGTGAGACTTATATATACCAAATACAGTTATTCAATAGATATTTGCTGGGCAACCATTATATTCTAGATACCAGGTGAATTTCTAGGGGTACAACAGTGAACAAAAAACAAAAGTCCCCAGTCTGTTGCAGAGAAAGCAGTACAAAGTGAGAATCAGAGACAGGAGGGGAAGGGGATGAGTTTGGTATGGCTGAAGCAGATGCAGAGGAAGAAACAGATGAGAGATGAGGCTGGTAAGGAATATTCTTTAGGTCTGTAAAGTGCCTCAAACTTAAATATTAAATAAATAAATAAATATTAAAAACATGAACATAACACTTACTATTAGGTTGAAATGAAATTGCCATTTTTGTAGGTCAACAATAATAGAAAAAAAATCAGTAATTTCATATAGCTCAACCTATTATATACCAGGTCCTAAGTGCTTAACAAATGTGAATTCATTTGACAAGTTTGGATGGATTCTGTAAGTAGTCAGGAACAAATTATTTTTAGAATAGGAAATGAAGTAATCTGAAGTGTGTTTTAATATTAATACCTATAACAGTAACATCATCTGTGATTTACATCAACCCCTTCTACACGTCAAGCCCCCATATACATATAAACATACATACGTGTGCACACACGCACACACGAGTCATCTCTAACCCGTACATTGCCCCTGCAGGGCAGGTCTTAGTCCTAACATCTTACAGAGGGCGACACTGAGGTTCAGAGAGGTGGGATAAGCAGAGCTCAGGACACTAAGGAAGAGACCCTGGATTTGCATGCAGGCGTGTGAGGCTCCCAATCGGAGCTCTTTCTGCCTCACTGTGCTGCCTGCCCTATAAGAACAGTGCTGAAGGCAGCACAGAGGATGGACTGAAGGGAGGGGACCCCCATCTGGAAACTGGTGGCTTGACAACTTTGAGATGAGACAACACGATTGCCTGTATACCAATATTGTATTTCCAGGATTGAGTATATGACCCATTAAAAGGGTTTATTCAGAATCTGAGACGCCACATCTCATCAGGGTATATTTTAACTTGCCATAAATAACAGAATAATATATTCCCAGAAAGATCAAACCTGCACGAGGCTTGACAGATATATGAAACTGATAGCAGACATGGGACAGAGTCAGTAGAGACAGAGCTCAGCCTCTCCTCATCCCAGTTTAAAAGTAGGAAACCAGAACCCCAAACGTTAAGGGACCTGCTGAAAAAAATGTCACTGGGACTAGAACCAGGTCTGCTGACTTAAGTATTCAATCCCCTACTGCTCTGCTCATGTCATCCTGCCAGGTTTCCACTGTAGTAAATAAATTAAACCAAAGTAGGGCATGAACAATTTTAAACACATAAATTAAAATTTAAAATTTTCTTAAATTGATACATTGCACTGTACCTCACCAGAAACTCTCTAGATTTTTACAAGCAGAGAATACAGTAGAACTCAGATGACAGTACCTTCTCTTTACTTGATTAATGGCAAATTAGTTCCTGTTAACCAGCTATAAAGGAGTTGCCCATCAGTGACAGCATTATTGAAGGGTATCAATGTATTTGCTTAAAAAATGTGAGAAATACTAAGACCTCAGTCAAAACCGTAACTGAAAAGAAATACCTTGGTCTTGTATCGTACAATCTGTAGTGACCAGGGGAGGGATCTGGCCTCTGGTGTTGGTGGTATAAACCTGTCCCCCTCTGGTGGCTCTGTCATTCTCGATCACCTGGATCTGATAAATAAGAGATCAAGAGCACGTTAAAGTAAGTTAAGACTTCCCAACCTTCCCCTCACACTATTCACAGGCACAAAGGCATTTTCTAAATCCTTTCAGTTCATTTCAGATCAAACTCTCGTTGTGAACCCACCATGTCTTCAGTCCCACTTTTGCTTACTTTCACAACTTTATGCCAGTAGCTTCCAAATTCTATTCTGTAATGCTCTTGAGCTCTGACCTGATCTTTTGGAGAACTCTATTTTTATTCAATTTGTTTCTTGGGCCCATAGATAAAGAGTTTTTTGGGAAAAGATTCTCATAGGATAAGAAACTGAAAATACCTTTTTTTTAAAAGAAAATACTTTTTTTTTTTTTTTTTTTGCGGTGTGCGGGCCTCTCACTGCTGCAGCCTCTCCTGTTGCGGAGCACAGGCTGTGGACACACAGGCCCAGCGGCCATGGCTCACGGGCCCAGCCGCTCCGCGGCATGTGGGATCTTCCCAGACCGGGGCACGAACCCGTGTCCCCTGCATCGGCAGGCGGACTCTCAACCACTGCGCCACCAAGGAAGCCCAAAGAAAATATTTTTTGAAGTTAAAGAAAACTCTAAAAGGCTAAAAATAAATTCAGAAGAAATGATTTAAAATATATAAGCTGAAGAAGACTTTTGTCCTCAAATCCCTCTTGATGTTCAATTTGCCTTTCAAGTTTCCTCCACCACACCCCTGCTCCTTGAGACAAAAATAACAAACAATATCGTGTTCCCATATGATTTTTGCCTATCATATAGAAATGAGAACAAAAGTCCCTAATTTTTTTTTTTTCTTTTTTTGGCTGTGCCGCACAGCACATGGGATCTTAGTTCCCCAACCAGGGATTGAACCCACGCCCCCTGCATTGGAAGCTCAGAGTCTTAACCACTGGACCTCCAGGGAAGTCCCCTTAAGTTTTGTCCTTTAATTTGGAAACATATTTCTCTACTGAAACATTTACTGATGAAGACTATAGAGACAAAACATTGTCTTTCTGTGGTAACTGTCTAGGGATTAAAATAATAAGCAAAATCTAGTTGCATGGAGTTAAGAAGGAATTCTAATAATAAAGGGATCTTTCTCTTCCTCTTTATCTTCTCCCTGTCCTCACTTCTTTCTTTATAGGATAAAAGTGACAAGAGATAAGGGGGTAAAAAAAAAAAAAAAAAAAAAAAAAAAAGGAGGCAGTAAAAAGAGGGAAAAAAGGGGAGAAATGAGATGAGTGCCCAGATTGCAACATGTAGCCTTGGAGGATACGAAGTTCTTGTGGTCCTAAAGAAACTATTAATGTGAGGGGAGATCAAGATGGCAGAGTAGAAGGATGTGGAGCTCACCTCCTCCCACAAACACATAAAAAATACATCTACATGTGGAAGAATTCTCAGAGAATACCAACTGAAAGCTGGCACAAGATCAAAGCTGCAAGAAGGATCCCCATGTAACCAGGTAGTACAAAAGGGAAAAAAAAAAAAGGAAGGAGGAATCAGGATGAGACCTGTGCCCCTGGGAGGGAGCTGTGAAGGAGGAAAGGTTCTCTCACCCTGGGAACCTCCTCCCCCTGCTGGGAGGTCTGCTGGGACAGAGAGGGAGTTGGAGAGGCCTGGACTTTGCTCGGGAGGAGTGTGTAGGTTCTGGCTTGCTGGTAGGCAGCATAGAGAGGGACCAGCTCTGAGGGCTGCCATGCCGTCCCACTTCCTAGCCCGAGACATGTGCCTCCTGGTGTGCACAGCAGCTGGGTCTTGAAACATAAGCTTCAGTGGACGGACCCAGGGAGGGGACTCAGTTTGGCTGCACAGAGGCAGCCCGAGGGGCCTGGAGTGTGGTCGGGGACGCCACTGTTGGTGTGCGCAAGATGGAGCACAGGTCCACCACACAAGCCCCATTATCAGCATGCTCCTGGCAGGTCATGCCTCTGGTGGCAGTGTGCTTTGGCAGCAGGCACACACCAGAGGTGGGGCTGACATCCCAGTCAATTATCAGTGCTCCCACAGTGGGGGAAGGTCCAGGGGGCACACCAGCAGTGGTGGACTTTGTGGGCAAGCACACCAGGTGGTGGGTGGCATCACAGAATCCTCACAGAATTGCATGCCTGCAGCGGAAAGCTCCTGGGGAGGAATATACAGCGCCTCCTTTCCCAGCGGGAGCACTCCAGTCCCACCGATCTCACATCACAGCTTAGAACTAGATCTAGGGGCTTCTACTACAACAACTGGGGAGCTGACCCTGCCCATGACAGGGCTGTGACAACCACATAGCAAAGAGGAGGCCCCACCCAACATCCAGTGCAGGTTCTGGTCACCACAACACCGAACACACCCCATATCAAGGGGACAACAGCCAGAACACTCTGAGGAAAGATGTGGCAGACATCCATACTAAAAACAGCCCTTATATCAAAAATACTGGACTCACACAGTCTACACAGGGACACTCGCACATTAAAAAAAGCCCTTCAAGACCACAGTAGATAACTGTTTCTCCTAAATTCATAGTCAGAGAAATTTAAGTAAAATGAAAAAGCAGAGGAACTACTTCCAATTAAAAGAAATGGAGAAACTCCCTGGAAGAATAAACAATGAAAAAGACAACTCCAGTCTAACAGATCCCAAGTTCAAAAATGAGGTGATAAAAATGCTGAAGGAATTAAGAAAATTTATCTATAGAAATGCAGGTCACTGTAACAAGGAACTAGAAACTATAAAGAGGAACCAATCAAAATTAGACAACTCAATTGCCAAGATAAACACCAAGCTACAGGCAATGAATAGCAGACCAAATAATGCAGAAGAACAAATAAGTGATCTGGAAGATAAATAATAGAAATCACCCAATCAGAACAGCAGACAGGAAGACAAATGAAAAAAAAAGAAAAAGAAAAAGAAAAAAGAAAAATTAAAGGAACATACAAGATCTACTGGATAATACAAAGCATGCCAACACATATACAATAGGGGTTCCAGAAGGAGAAGAGAGAGAAAAGAGAATCAAAAATGTATTTGAAGAATTTATGGCTGAAAACTTCCCAAACCTAAGAAGGAAACAGATATCCAGGTACAGGAAGTACAGAGGGTCCCAAACAAGATGAACTTAAACGGACCCGCAATGAGACATAACATAATTAAAATGGCAAAAGTTAAAGAGAGGATTCTAAAGGCAGCTAGAGAAAAACAAAGAGTCAGTACGAGGGAACCCCCATAAGGTTATCAGCTGATTTCTCTGCAGAAATGTTGCAGGCCAGAAGGGAGTAGCATTATACATTCAAAGTCCTGAAAGGGAAAAACGTGCAACCTAGGATGCTCTACACAGGAAGATTATCCTTTAGAATAGAAGGAGAAACTAAGAATTTCTCAGACAAGCAAAAACTAAAAGAAGATAGCAATACTAAACCTAACCTAAAAGAAATATTGTAGGGTCTTCTCTAAGCAGAAAAGAAGCAAGAATCTATAGGAAAGGGAAAAACACAATAGGAGAGGCAAATATATAAAAAGATTGAAGATCACTTAAATAAGCCAGTAAGAAAATTTTTATAAAAGCAGTTATAACTATAATGAACAGCAAAAAAACAATAAACATGAAGATGTAAAACAGGACATCAAAATCACAAAATGTGGGGGGGGGCATAAAAAATGTAGATATTTTAGAATGTATTTGAACTTATATGACTATGAGTCTAAAGAAGGTAGAAACAGTTATGGGTTAACATACTTGAAAACCAGGGTAACCACAAATCAAAAACATACAATAGATTCACAAAAAACAAAAAGAAAGGAACTTAAACATAATACAAAAGAAAACCATCGAATCACAAAAAAAAAAAAAAAGGAACAAAGAAGAACTACACAATAAACTGCAAAATAAGGTTTAAAATGGCAATAAATACATGCTTATCAATAATTACTTTAAATGTCAATGGACTAAATGCTCTGATCAAAAGAGAGTGGAAGATTGGATTTAAAAAACCCAAGAACCTATAATATGCTGCCTATAAGAGACCCACTTTAGAGAAAAAAGAAAAAGAAAAAAATCAATAAAACCAGAGCTCACTTTTTGAAAGGACAAACAAAATTGACAAATCTCTAGCCAGGCTCATCAAGAAGAAAAATAAATAAATTTTAAAAATAAATAAAAAATGAAAGAGGAAAAATAACAACCGATACCACAGAAATACGAAAAATCATAAGAAAATACTATGAAGTTATATGTGAACAAATTGGACAACCTAGAATAAATGGACAAATATTGAGAAACATACCCCCTTCCAAAACTGAGTCAAGTAGAAATAGATAATATGAACAGACCAATCACTAGAAGTGAAATAGAATCTGTAACTTTTAAAACAACTCCCTGAAAACAAAACTCCAGGAATGGATGGCTTCACTGGGGAATTCTACCAAACATACAAAGAACTTACACCTATCCTTCTCAAACTCTTCCAAAAGACTGAAGAGGAAGGAACACTCCCAAAGTCATTCTATGAAGCCACCATCACCCTGATACCAAAATCAGACAGACACTACAAAAAAAGAAAATTACAGGCCAATATCTTTGATGAATACAGATGCAAAAATCCTCAACAAAATATTAGCCAACTGAATCCAGCACATAATAAGGATTATGCACCATGATCAAGTTGGATTCATTCCAGGGTCACAAGGATGGTTCAACATATGCAAATCAATCAATGTGATAGACCATATCAACAAAAGACAAAAACCACATGGTCATCTCAACTGACGCAGAAAAAGCATTTGATAAATTCAACATCCATTCATGATAAAAACTTTCACCAAAGTGGGTACAGAGGGAACGTACCTCAACATAATAAAAGCCATTTATGACAAACCCATAGCCATTATAATACTCAACAGTGAAAAGCTTTAAGCCTTCCTGCTAAATTCTGAAACAAGACATGGATGCCCTCTCATCACTTCTATTCAAATAGTACTGGAAGCCCTAGCCACAGCAATCAGACAGGCAAAAGAAATAAAAGGTATCCAAATTAGAAGGACAAGGTAAAATTGTCATTATATGCAGATGACATGATACTTTATACAGAAAACCCTAAACACTCCACACCAACACTATGAGAACTAATAAATGAATTCAGGAAGGTAGCAGGATACAAGATTAATATACAGAAATCTGTTGCATTTCTTTACACTAATAATGAAATATCAGAAAGAGAAAGTAAAGTGGAAAGATATCCAATCTCTTGGATTGGAAGAATTAATATTGTTAAAACACCCATACTACCCAAAGCAATCTACAGATTTAATGTGATCCTACCAAATTACCTATGACATTTTTCACAGAACTAGAACAAATAATCCTAAAATTTATATGGAACCACAAACAACCCAGAATTACCAAAGCAGTCCTGAGGAAAAAGAACAAAGCTGGAGGCATAACCCTCCCAGACTTCGGCCAACACTACAAAGCTACTGTAATCAAAACAGTATGGTACTGGCACAAAACCAAACACAGCTCAATGGAACAGAGAGGTCAGACATAAACCCACACACCCATGGTCAATTAATCTTCAACAAAGCAGGCAAGAATATACAATGCAGAACAGTCAGTCTCTTCAGAAAGTGGTGCTGAGAAAGGTGGATAGCCTCATGTAAATCAGTGAAGTTAGAACACTCCCTCACACCATACACAAAAATAAACTCAAAATGGTTTAAAGACTTAAATATAAGACATGACACCATAAAACTCCTAGAAGAGAACATAGGCAAAACATTCTCTGACATAAATCATAGCAATATTTTCTTAGATCAGTCTCCCAAGGCAAAAGAAATAAAATAAAAAATAAACAAATGGGGTCTAATCAAACTTAAAAGCTTCTGCACAACAAAGAAAACCATAAACAAAACAAAAAGACAACACATTGACTGGGAGGAAATACTTGCCAACGATGAGACTGACAAGGGATTAATTTCCAAAATATACAAACAGTTCATACAGCTCAATATCAAAGAAAAAAACAACCCAATCAAAAAATGGGCAGAAGACTTAAATAGATATTTCTCCAAAGAAGACATACAGATGGCCAAAAGGCACATGAAAAGATGCTCAACATCACTAATTATTAGAGAAATGCAAATCAAAACTACAGTGAGGTATCACTGGTCAGAATTACTGTCATCAAAAAGTCTACAAATAATAAATGCAGGAGAGGGTGTGGAGAAAAAGGAACCCTCCTACACTGTTGGTGGGAATATAATTGGTGCAGCCACTATGGAAAACAGTATGGAGTTTCCTCAAAAATACAAAAATAGAGCTACCACATGATCCAGTGATGCCACTCCTGAGTATATACCTGGAAAAGATGAAAACTAATTCAAAAAGATACAGGCACCCCAACGTTCATAGCAGCACTATTTACAATAGCTAAGACTTGGAAGCAATCTAAGTGTCTATCAACAGATGAGTGGATAAAGAAGATATGGTGTGTGTACACACACACACACACACACACACACACACACACACGCGTATATACACCATGGAATATTACTCAACCATAAAAAAGAATGAAATATTGCCATTTGCAGCAATGTGGATGGACTTAGAGATTATCATACTAAGCGAAGTAAGTCAGACAGAGAAAGACAAATACATATCACTTTATATGTGGAATCTAAAAAATAATACAAATGAATTTATTTACAAAACAGAAACAGGGGCTTCCCTGGTGGCACAGTGGTTGAGAGTCCGCCTGCCGATGCAGGGGACACAGGTTTGTGCCCTGGTCCGGGAAGATCCCACATGCCAAGAAGCGGCTGGGCCCGTGAGCCATGGCCACTGAGCCTGCGCTTCTGGAGCCTGTGCTCTGCAACGGGAGAGGCCACAGCAGTTAGAGGCCCACGTACCGCAAAAAAAAAAACAAAACAAAAAACAGAAACAGACTCACAGACATAGAAAGCAAATTTATGGTTACCCAAGGGGAAGGGGCAGGAGATAAACTAGGAGTTTGGGGTTAACATATACACACCACTATATATAAAATTGATAAACAACAAGGATTTACTGTTGTGTTTATAGCACAGGGAACTATATTCAATATCTTATAATAACCTATAATGGGAAAGAATCTGAAAAAATATATATATATGTATAACTGAATCACTTTACTGTACATACACAATATTGTACACCAACTGTATTTCAATTAAAAAAAAAGAAACTACTACTAATATGAAAATTGTCTTCCCCCAAGCTCTGAAACGTTACCTGCTCCATTTTCCCTTCCCATCTCATCCAATCCAGGCCCCACCTGGCATTGATATCATTGGTTTTTATAGCATATCAGAGACAGATTTAGCCTGCTTTTAAATCCGTGCATTTCTGTCTTTTTAATTTCATAGGATTTGAATTCTTATTAAATTAAGGACATAGAATATGCTCCAAACACAACTACTGTTAAGATACACATGAGACTAAAAGCTACCATGGGCAGAGACAAGAAGCAAACAGAAAAATCAAAACACTGTAATTACACTCTACATTCCAACCACAAGGTTCATCTGGTTCATTCAAAACTGGAGTAGTTTACATTTACTGCCATCATTTCAACCAATGAAGTGTCAAATATGAAAGTGAGGTAAAAGTCATAATAATGTATATATTGAACACAGATAGCTCTGAGTCTTCAGATAGACTCTACTTCCAAAACGTTTATCTTAAATTAGCCATTTGCAACTCACAAAGCACTGCCTCCAAAGAAACAATGTCATTGGTGGTAATTACATTTCTAAATCAATTCACATCTTGGCTAGAATACTACAAAGGGAGTGAGAAATATAACAAACAGTTCTAGTAATTTCTAAAAATACAGGGGTTTTTTGGTTGTTGTTGTTGTTGTTGTTGTTGTTTTTTACCTCAAATCCATATTCTCGGAAAACAGCTTAGAGATAAAACAAAACACATAAATTTCAATAGAGATTGTGACTGTGTCTCAGTTCTTAAAGGTTTCAGATTTGGTGACAGTGACTCCTGATAATGCCAATGCTACTTCAAAATGTATAGATTTCTCTTTCCGCCACTAGAATTGCTTTCACACATATCTGCTATGAACAGAGTATTCTAGTTTCACAAAATAGAATCAGGAAAGAGAAAAAAAGAAAGTGATTCTCTTGAGATAAATGAACAAAAAGGATAAAGGAGAGACAAGATAATAAGATGCATGTATACATCTAAGGCAGGCTGCCTAAAGCAGAATTCTTTGCACTTGGGCATGGTGAGAGAAAGAGGAGAATAGGAAGATCTCAACTGCTGAATAATCCTCCTGCTGATACAAAGAGTGAGGAAGAGTTTGATGGTGATACCAGTGTCCTCACTTCCAAAATATGGCTAAGACCACCATCCAAAAGAGTTGTAGTGAGCACTTAGCTCAGGGCTGGAACGCAACAGGAGTTCGGTAAACATGATTTCAGATCTTTCTTTCCAGAAGGAAGAATTAATTTAGTTAGCAAAAGCATCCTACTCTGGTAATAAGAATATAAAAACAGGCTCCATCTGGTATTGCTATTTTATTACTTTTAAGATAAAAATAATATTGGACTGACTTATATGTGCATATTTTAAGGGTCTTGAATAAATCACATCACATACCGCTTATTGCTTTTGTTGCTAACATTCATTCAGTGAACAAATATGTGAGCACATACTCTGTACCAGGCCCTGTTCTATGTGTTAGGGGCACAGAAGTGAACAAAACCAAATCCTTGACCTCTTGGAGCTGACATTCTAGTATGGAAGACAGGCGATATATAAATGCATAAATAAGATACATCCTATGTCAGGTAATAACTGCTGTGGATATGAAGTGATATGGATGGGGTGCCAGTGAGATGGGGGAAGAGCAATGAGGACGTGAAGGAAATACAGGATTGAGCCATGCCCTGTATGCGTGTAGGGGAGGAGAATCTAGGCAGAGGAAACTGTAAGTGCAAAGGCCTTGAGGCAGGAGTACGCTTGGCGTGGCTGAAGCAAAACAAGGAGGCTGGTGTGACGCAAAGCAAAGTGATGGAGAAGAGAAGAGACCAGGTCAGAGTGGCGTGCGTGCGTGCGTGCGTACGTGCGTGTGGCAGGGGGTGGGCAGTGGCAGGGGTGGCAAATACGGTAGGGTCTTGTAGGCCTTTGTAAGAACTTTGGTTTCTAACTAGAGGAGTATTGGAGGGTTTGTTATGAGCTGTGACATCATCTGACTTAGAATGTGAAAGGATCACCCTGGCTGCTGTGCAGACTAGAATAGCAGAGAGACCAGTTAGGATGTTCTTATGATAATCCAGGTGGGTATAGATGGTAGAGGCTTGGACCAGGATGAGCACAAAAGGCAGAAGCAATGGAATTAGCTAAAGGACTAAATGTGAGAAAGAGAGAATCAAGGATGACTCCAAGTTTTTTGGCCAGAGGACCTGGAAGAATGGGGTTGTAATCTAGATTTCAAGGAAAAGGTCTCGACTAGGAGTATCTACGTTCTCATTTAAAGCCATGAGAATGAGTCATCGAAAGTGGTACTTCTCGGGCCACGTTTTTGGGTTATTGCTTTTTGTTCTTTTTAAATTTATTTTTTGGCCGTGCTGTGTGGCTTGTGGGATGATAGTTCCCTGACCAGGGAATTGAACCCGGGCCCTCAGCAGTGACAGTGTGGAGTCCTAACTACTGGACCATCAGGGAATTCCCTAAAGTGGTACTTCTCAAACCTTAGGGTGCCTAAGAATCATCTGAAGAGCTTGTTAAAACAGATTCCAGGACCCCATTCCTAGAGATTCTGATTCAAGTCTGGGATGGAGCCTGAGAACATGCATTTCTATTAAGCTCCAAGCCAATGTTTTTTTTTGTTTTGCTTTGTTTTTAATTTTTTATTGAAGTATAGTAGATTTACAATGTTGTGTTAGTTTCTGGTGTACAGCAAAGTGATTCAGTTATACATATATATATATATTCTTTTTTATATTCTTTTCTATTATGGTTTATTACAGGATTTTGAATATAGTTCCCTGTGCCATAGAGCAGGGTCTTGTTGTTTATCTATTTTATATATATCAGTTTGTATCTGCTAATCCCAAACTCCTAATTTATCTCCCCCATCCTGTTTCCCCTTTGGTAACCATAAACTTGTTTTCTATGTCCATGTGTCTATTTCTGTTTCATAAATAAGTTCATTTGTATCATATTTTAGATTCCACATATAAGTAATATCATATGATATTTGTCTTTGTCCGACTTACTTCACTTAGTATGATAATCTCTAGGTCTATCCATATTGCTGCAAATGGCATTATTTTATGCTTTCTATGGCTGCGTAGTATTCCATTGTATATATGTACCACATCTTCCTTATCTAGTCATCTGCTGATGGACATTTTGGTTGCTCCAGCCAATATTCATGTGCTGTCCTAGGAGCACACTTCGAGTAGAGCTGACTAGATCTAGAGTAAATGTCGATGGAGAAGGGGACGGGTCCAAAGACTCTGGGACACTTTTAACACGAGGAGGTTGCAAAGACGAGGTGAAACCAACAAAGGAGACAGGAAAGAGCCACCAGTGAAACAAGCAGAGATGTAAAGGAGTGGGTGGTGTTGCCAGTACTCTTAAGATAAAATAATACTGGACTGATTTGTATGTGTGTATTTTAAGGGCCTTGGATGAATGATACAATATACTGCTCATTGCTTTTGTTGTTAACATTCATTCGTTCAACAAATATGAGTGCATACTATGTACTGGGCACTGTTCTATGTGCTGCAGACACGGTAACCCCACTGAAAAGGTGTTTCAAGGAGGATGGAATGAACAGATGTGTCAATCTGTTGCTGACAGTTCAAGACAGAGGAGATCTGAGAATTGGCCACAAGATTTGGAAATGGGAGTTCACTGGAGACCTGAACAAGCATAGTATTAGTAGGGTTGTAGTGATAAGATCTAAACTGGAACAGGTTCAGGAGTGAATAGGAGGAGATGAACCAAGACAGTGGGTAAAGGCAACCCTTCTAGAGATTTCTTGCTGTAAAAGAGAGCCACAAAATGGGGAGGAAACTGGATAGATATGGGGAAGGGACAAAGGAGGCTTCTTTCATTAACAATAAGAGGTATTTCGGGAGGTTTATATTCTGATGAGAATGATCTAGACAGAGAAAAACTTAAGTTTATCTTCAAATAAGTAAAGATAATGCAGCAGAGAGGGGATGTGATGGTTAATTTTATGTGTCAACTTGGCTAGGCCATGGTACCCAGTTTCAAATACCAGTCTAGATCTTGCTGTGAAGGTATTTTTAAAAATGCGATTAACATTTAATCAGTAGACCTTGAGTGAAGCAGAGTACCCTCCACAGTGTGGGAAGGCCTCTTCTGACCTGTTGAAGGATTAAGAGAAAAATACCAAGGTCTCCCTGAGGAAGAGGGAATTCTGCTTCAGATGCCTTCAGAGTCAAGCTGCAACATCAGCTCTTCCTGTGTCTCCAGCACACTGGCCAGCCCAGCAGATTTTGGCCTTGCCAGTCTCCAACTACTGAGTAAACCAATTCTTTAAAATAAATTTATTTCCATATATAGACATATATCCTATTGGTTCTGTTTTTTGGAGAACTCTAATATGGGGGACATTTTCTGGAGGGCTGCTTTTGAAAGGCCATAGAGGTGGATTCTAGGGCACAAGTGGAGGTGATGGCCTTGGTCAGGAGTATGGACAAGCTTATCCACACTAGCAGGAGGAAGAGGGATAAATGAGCATAGATGCAGCGAGATGTGGAAATGAAATACGCAGAGGTTCTCTTTGGATTTCTTCTTTTTCTCAGTGTAATAAGGAGCAGGTTATCATCAAAGAGTCAGAAAAGGAAAAGGTAGCGTTAGGAGTTTCAAGAGAGAAGAAATGATGGTCATCCAGGAAAATGGGAGGATCAGCGGAGTTGGGTGATGGTCTCCAAACTTGCTACACGTTAGAATTAACAGAGGAACTTTGAAAAACTCCAATGCCCAGTACAATTAAATCGTAATTTGGGGGGCTGGGAGCAAGGCATCAATAATTTTAAATGCTCTACCAGTTATTATTCCGTGCAGTCAGGTTTTAGAAACACACAACTAAAGGTTCGCTTTAGTTTAGTGGTTATGAATTCAAAGTGAGACCAGTAAGCATGGTGTGCATCTTTCTCAAGTTGCTTTCAGCATCTGGGGTGCAGGCACGGAGTAGGTGGAGAGTTGGTTTAACAACAAATGGGAATTTTCTAGGTGAATGCAGTGGAGGGAGGGGGCAGAGGAGTTCAGGGTAGAAGATGCAAGGGACAGATTTATAATCATGGATCACGTAATATAAGCTGCAGAGGAGAAGTGCGAAGATGAAGGTAGCGTGAGTCAAGAAAAAGTGGTAGGCTGTAAATCCTGGTGGATGAATTATTATTGAAGTTTGAGTCCTAAAGGGAATGAGCTGAAAAGATAGAAGGCAGGGGTTGGAGGATGGGATGCTTTCAACTGAGACTCTGAAGGTGTACAGTCACTGGTAACGATAGGAGTAAGTGGGGTAGATACAAAGAATATTGGAAGAAAATAAGATCAAGAATTGAGAGGCCAGAGAAATGGAAGTTACCTACAGATAGGTAGTAAAATTGCCAATAACTGTAACAGAACAGTACTGGAGAGATTAACTAACAATGAACCAGGAGCTAGAAACATCAGAGAATGAAGTGGAACGACCCAAAGGGTCTGCAGATGTTGTATACAAGCAGAGGAACAGGACATCAAAATGTAAATCATGTAAATACATGATACTTCTTCAACTGGAATAATCAAATAATATTCAACTAGAAAAGTAACGGCTAGTAACATGATCATCAATAAGGGCACTACGAGTTATTAAAATTTAATTTCTGGGCTTCCCTGGTGGCGCAGTGTTTGAGAGTCCGCCTGCCAATGCAGGGGACACAGGTTCGTGCCCCGGTCCGGGAAGATCCCACATGCCGCGGAGCAGCTGGGCCCGTGAGCCATGGTCGCTGAGCCTGCGTGCCCGGAGCCTGTGCTCCGCGACAGGAGAGGCCACAACAGTGAGAGGCCCGCGTATCGCAAAAAAAAAAATTTAATTTCTAACACAGCATCAGATACTTTATCACAAATCTTCAAGTTTATATTAAAAAAAATATAGAATAAGTGGTAGAACAGCCAAAATCCTCCACCCCTACCTATACCTATGCTGTTTTTAAGGACTCTGTTGCTCCTCCCATGCAGAGGCAGGGTCTATTTTTCTGCCCCTTGACTCTGGGGTGGTCTTGGGACTTGCTTTGGATGAGAGAACACTGCGGACCATCCTCAGGAGGCCTTGCATATTCCTACTTTCCCTCTTGGATCTCTGGCACCGCCAAACCTAGGCTATCCTGCTTGGTGACAGGACTCAATCATCCCCAGCTAACAGATGGGTAACAAATACCAAATGCATGAATGATACCATTTATAGTGGGCTGAATATATAGCCCCCCAAAAAGATACATCCATGTCCTAATCCCTGAAACCTGTGACTGACACTGCATATAGCAAAATAATTGATTAAATTAAGGATCTTAAAAGATAGTGCTTATCCTAGATTATCTGGGTGGGCCCCAAATGGAATCACATGAAACTTATGAGAGGGGCACAGGGAGTTCTGAGGTCAACACACGGAAGAGAAGACAGAGAAGAGAGGGAGGTGATATGACAACAGAGGCAAAGATTGGAATGATGCGGCCACAAGCCAAGGAATGCCTGGAGCCACCAGATGCTGGAAAGCCACCCAGGTTATGGTACTGGATTATAGCAACCGCAGAAAACTCATAGACCATTTGGGCTCCAATCAAGCCTCTAGCTGACCCCAGATGCACAAAGCAAGCCCAGCCAAAATCAGTCAAGCCCAGCCCAGAGGACCTACTGACGCATGAGCATTAATAAATAGTGGTGTAAGCTACTAAGTTCGCTGGTGGTTTGTTACATGCAAAAGTTAGGCCACATATATATATATATATATATATATATATATATATATATATATATATATATATATATATATATATATATAACATCATGACCCTATATATATATACATATATATATATATATATATATGAAATATAATACCTCTTAGTGCTCCTTAGTCTCTTTCTAACTTTTTCTACTCATGTTTATAGAACCACTTCAAAGATGCAAGTTAACTGTAGACAATTTCATTCTTATTCCAAAGGACTTTATATCCCTGCTCAAAGCCATAAGACTTGCAGTTTCTTCTGAGGGAAGTGTTTACATCCCTCTCCCATTGACATCAGACTTTGTTGTATGACTTGTTTCAGCCAAGGGCATGTGTGTGGTTGTGACATGTACCACATCTGACTGGAAGCTTTAACAGCTATTGCACCTTTTGACCAGTTTTCCTCCTTTTCTCTTTGCCATGAGAATACATGTCCCTGATAAGGGGTACTCTTTCACCTTAGATTCTGGAATGATAAGGGCATATGGAGCAGAACCTAAAACCAAACTGCAGCTACTGCAGTGTACATGTAACACAAGTGATAAATAAATCTTTGTGGATGTAAGCCAAGTTGGGGACTGTTTGTTATGCAGATTAACCTAATAAAAGCCAACTGATATAGTTACTAAAAAGTAATTCACCAAAGAAAATCACTTGCGTGGAGGAGAATTAAGTTACAGTTCTAATTTTATTTAGAACAGTTTTTTAAAATATGCCAAATACTTTGTACTCCTATGAGTATCCTGAAAAGGGTCCTTTAGTTTCTTAAAATAGCATTTTTATATAGACTATACTCTTACTAAAATATCAGTACATACTGCCAATATATGTGAATATAAACATCAACAGATACTGCCAAGTTTACGTGATACCAAAAACAAATCTGCACAGGCTGTTTCTCTCATGGAGACCTCTGGTATGCCATAACCCACCCTCACCACCCCCATACATATACAGAAGGAAGCAAGCCTTATCCATGTGATGGGTATTGTGCTTTGACAATAAAGGACAGGATAAATGCTAACAAACTGAAGAGTTTCTGAGAACAATGAATGAAGAATGGTTTTTTGTTAGGTAGACTGTAAGAGTGAGAAGAGCACTTACTGGGCTGGGGATAGAGTCAGGATCCAGCTTCTTCTGGGGCTGCGGTGGACCAGCCATCTGTGCAGGACCTCCGGGGAAGCCTCCTGGGTAGGAGAGCTGTGCACCTGCCATCTGGGGGCCATAGTTGGCTGCTTGGAAAAAATTTTAAAAAGAAATTATTATAATCCCCAAACCCAGATGTAGGGCTCACTGACAATATTACACTGTTCAGTCAAGCACCTTGCATTTCTCATATTAATAAGGCATTTACAGTTCCCCTTTACTTTGCACTTGCCACACTATTCAAAAACAGTAAGTGATAGATGCCTAGTAACATAGGAACAAATCTGATTCCCAATTAAGGGTACCCCCAGGGGACCCAAGGCCTTCCTCTGAGCCCTGCCCACCTACCCTGCTGCAGAGGATATCCAGGGCCCAGTGTCTGTCCTGGAAGAGGCGGGGGCTGGTACTGGGCGTTCGGAGGAGCAGGCCCGGGGAGCCCGTCTTGTCTGTGCGTTGATGGAGGCAAGGGTGAGGCACCGGGGCCGTTTAGTGCAGTGGGTGGTGGTGGGAGAACCTGAGATCCAGGCTGCAAGATGGATGGCTGCAGAGACTGTGGAGGACCCTGGAATGCTGCTGCTGCTGATGGAGGGCCAGGGGGGCCCTGGCTGGGGGCAGCCATGCCCGAACCTAGGCCAGAAAAAGACCAGCCCACCTAAATGCCACACTTCTCAACACTCTGACTTCTACCACATATACAACAGGGACACTTCTTTTTCAGAATAAAGCAAGAAGGCACCCGTACAAGTCACATTTTTTTCCCCAAAAGATGAAATCATCATTCAGAAAGTGACACAAATGCTATTTGGAGCACTGCATACAAGTGGAGCAACATTTATAATGATAGTGAGAAAATTAGTAGGATAAATTTTAACTCAGTTGCATTCACTTTTCATGACACATGGCATTAATTCAGGAATTTTATCTGGTACAGAATACAGAAAATCATACAGAAGAAAAAAATTTTTTTGCGTGACAAGCATTATTCACTCAAGTCAATAAATTATTTGCATCCTGTGCTTGACTTGATCGAATGGATTTTGGAAGTAGGTAGAAATAACCAAGGAGAAGGGATGGGCCACTAAAATTCTATCGAATTATACTGGAAATGATAAAACCAGATTATTTTTTCCTTTCTTTGATTATGTGAAACTGCACTGCTGCTGCTTTGGAGACTTAGCCATTTTGAAACCAGTAAAAAGAAATACTCTGAGGGGTTTTTTTAATGATACTTTTAAGAAACTAACTTTAAGTAATGAAAACATCTGTCATCAAGATAAATGGCTGACTATGCTGTTGTTCCAGAGAAAATTTCTATGGCTCTTATACAGCATTGCTATTGATGTTAATCTCAGTACTATAACTGTTTTCTCTCCTATTGTTCTCTTTTCTGTCCCACAGCATCTGAGCTTCCATTCTTCCCATGATCTAAATGCAGAATTAAAATGCACTGTGGGGCTTCCCTGGTGGCGCAGTGGTTAAGAATCCGCCTGCCAATGCAGGGGACAAGGGTTCAAGCCCTGGTCCGGGAAGATCCCACATGCCGTAGAGCAACTAAGCCTGTGCGCCACAACTACTAAGCCTGTGCTCTAGAGCCCGCGAGCCACAACTACTGAGCCCATGTGCTGCAACTACTGAAGCCCGTGCGCCTAGAGCCCGTGCTCTGCAACAAGAGAAGCCACCGCAACGAGAAGCCCGCGCACTGCAATGAAGAGTAGCCCCCGCTCACCACAAGAGAAAGCCCACGCGCACAGCAACAAAGACCCAACGCAGCCAAAATAAATAAATAAATAAATTTATATTAAAAACAACAACAACAACAAAAGCACTGCGAAACAAAGAGTACTATATTTTTGATTTGGGGGCCTCATAATAAACACAGGGTTAAACTACCCTCACATTTCTTAAAATAATTTCACTGGTCTAATGTTTGTGAAGTCAGCATTTTTTGTTCTTTATTGATCTGGTGTTGAACATAAGGTATTCTGAGGGCCCTTCAATTATCTTGAAATAAATGGCAGCATGATTTGGAAAAAAACAATTATTGCCATACATAACACAGATGATTTATAGGAAAATGTCCAAATACTACTTCAATATGGTATGCCAGAGGTATGTCTATTTTGAACTTGAAGAAAACCTTTCTTAGTAAAAATACTCATGAGAGAAGACAGTCAATGAGCATGAATAATGAAATTGTTACCATAGCTGTTGACGTGCATAGCACTGAGCTGAGTGCCCAGCTGGGCAACAGATGAAGTGGACACTGGACTTGGGTAAGACGATTGTATAGAGGGTGAGTATGGTGCGTAGGAGGGGGCCGCACTGTTGACAGGTGGAGGGCCAGGAAATCTGAGAGAGAAAAGGGGTGTTAATATCATACAGTCTCATATGCAAAATATCATATAGTCTCATATGCAAATGACATACAACAAATGCCAGTAACTTGTAAAATTAAATCAGCCCATCTAGTGGCACTAGGAAAATGACCGATATTATACACTAAATCTTTTATTTATTTATTGCTTAACTCGTTATTTTATATTGGAGTATAGCAGATTAACAATGTTGTGATAGTTTTAGGTGCACAGCAAAGGAATGCAGCCATACATATATATGTATCCATTCTCCCCCAAACTCACCTCCCATCCAGGCTGCCACATAACACTGAGCAGAGGTCTCTGTGCTAAACAGTAGGTCCTTGTTGGTTATCCATTTTAAATATAGCAGTTATACACTAAATCTTTAATTAACCTCACTGTGAGCTCAAAATGAATCATGTAGCATCATCCCATATCTATACTTACATGCTAAACATATCAAGACACCTAGCCAAAAAAAAAAAAAAAGTTCTAACATAAAGAACAAGTTTTGGAAATCAATTTGGGAAGTTGGGTCCATCACAGCCTAATCTATGCTAGGGCTAATGGTCAACAGACCAGAAGTCAAGAAAACTAAAATGCTTTGCGACTGTATCTTTATGATCACTTAGAAATGATTTTGAGAACTGTCTTAAAGATATGTTTTGTAGGGCTTCCCTGGTGGCGCAGTGGTTGAGAGTCCGCCTGCCGATGCAGGGGACACGGGTTCGTGCCCCAGTCCGGGAAGATCCCACATGCCGCAGAGCGGCTGGGCCCGTGAGCCATGGCCGCTGAGCCTGCGTGTCCGGAGCCTGTGCTCTGCTGCGGGAGAGGCCACAGCAGTGAGAGGCCCGTGTACCGCCAAAAAAAAAAAAAAAAAAAAAGATATGTTTTGTAAATCCACTGCATCATAAAAAGAAATCATTTCTTTTTCTCAAGAAATGATGCTTTTTCTTAAAACTCATGCATGGAGTTTCATAGATATATGAAACAATTGCACACAGGCAGAATGTACATTCTCTACAAGAATGTATTAGTGGCTGTAGTGTGAAGTATGGTTACAGGGCTTGGGCTAACCAGCAGTTAATGGGAGGAGGGGGTGGGTAGTGTTATTTGATCATTTGAGGAAAAAATTCCCCAAAACATGTTCAGAGATATTTCACAGATGTTAAAAATATTTTTAAAATATAACATTCTGTGAATTGTTTTTTTATAGAGATAGTACAGGTAGGATGAAATATGTTTCAAATGGAAGTTATGACAAGCATCCTCAAGTATTTTTTTTTAACTTAACAAAAGGTTAAAGATTTAAAATACAGAATGAAAGAATGTACACCATTAGCTATTACTTTTTGACTCGAAAAAGCGACTCATCATTCATTGCGTAATACATATCCTAGGAGTTAGGCATCAGAAATTCACAATTTTTTTTTTCTGATCAACTAAGTCTTAAACAGATCTGGATTTTAAATGCAATATTATCAACTTAAAAGTAAAAAGTAAAAAAGCAAAGGGTAACTTTTATTAAATAATTTTTTAATAAAAAGTATTTTAGGGCTTCCCTGGTGGCGCAGTGGTTGAGAGTCCGCCTGCCGATGCAGGGGACACAGGTTCGTGCCCCAGTCCGGAAAGATCCCACATGCCGCGGAGCAGCTGGGCCCGTGAGCCATGGCTGCTGAGCCTGCGCGTCCGGAGCCTGTGCTCCGCAAGGGGAGAGGCCACAACAGCGAGAGGGACGCGTACCGCAAAAAAAAAAAAAAAAAAAAAAAAAAAAATTTAAAAGAACTCTGACATACATATGAAAAAAGAGATTAATAAAACATATTAAACATACAGAGTGGTTTAATATTTTTCAATTTCATTACTTTACTAAATTAGTTTATCCAAGACCACACAGCATGTGGGTGTCAGAGCTTAGGTGAGAATCCAGGCCCCTGACCCTAGCCTGGAGAGCTGATGTGTGAGCATGGACAAGCCACTTAGTTCTCTGTAGCTTTCAGCTTTCAATCCATAAAAATGAAACAATCCCTTTCCCTGCTGTAAATATAATGTGGTTAGAATTAACAATCATATAGATTTAAATATTTATCATTGATTTACTTCATTCAACATATTTCTGGGCTGAGAAACATTCTATTACATATTTTAATTAACTGTTTCATTGACTGTCAGAAGAGGGCAGATTCACCATCATAAAGAACCAAAAAGAACCATAAAGGATCATAACCAGAGGATTAACAAAACATGAAAAGTTAGCCTCAGTTTAACCCCTAAACCTCTGGAGAGTTGACTCAGTTGTCTGTGGCCTGCTCAACCTCAAATACTTTTCATTTTCAAGTTTACAACAAATTGCATAAGAAGTGAGCTGTATGCTGAAGCCTGTTAGAATTTGGAGATAAGGTACCAAATTTTTCAAGATTTGACTGATACAAAAATCTAGATTTTTAAATACTCAGCCCACAGACTAGAGAAAAACAAAAGCTCTGCCCAATCATGTCATTGCTTTACACATACACACACAAATGGAAGAGAAAACAAGTATGTATTTCTCTTATTTTTCTTGTTTTCTCCTTTTCCATTGAAACCAATTTCTTATTAGATTCACCCTAATGATAGCTTCGATTTGGGAAGATGAGTCTCCTTCCAACCTCCTTCCCACCCAATTTGCCATTTCTTGGTCAAAATAGAACACTTACAATTGATTTTTCCCCCTATAATTAAAAAATGGAACTTTAGGTTATAGAATTTATTTAGGAGATTAATCCCACCCAGCAGTAACACTTTGTAGATAACTTTAGTACCACTTAGAAGTTTAAGACATTTATTCCGCTTTAGCCAACATCAAAAGACAAGTGATTAGGTATGATTTTTAAGTTTTAGGAAACATTACCTTTGAAGTAGCAACATTTAAAAATAAAACTTATAATTTTTAAATTTAAATCAACATAATGACTCTGAATTAATCACATTTTTATTCGACAGTTTAGATATGGTAAAAATCAAAAGATTTCTATGATGGGTCCATGATGGGTCCTCTAAATGACTCCCTGAAGTGATATAACCATAGCTAGGTCATATGGGATCTATGCTCTCTGACAATCCCTGTTATCAGACTGGTGTGATTCACCTGCACAGTCTCGGAGCCCTTTGTTCTTGCACTGAACTGTGTACACAGAAATACGTTCCATGAGGCTAGGCAGCCTCACCATGGAGGCTTAGCCTGAATACTAGACTTTTCCATCTTTAAATCCCATTTCCAACCTTTAATTCACAGTTCAAGTTGAGGCAAATGAACAGTGGAGGAAGAGATGGGGCAAAATCTGTCAGTGCTTCCCTGGGAATCACAATAAAGGCAGATTCCTAAACCGAGCTGTGGTGGGCAGCAACACTGAGCTAGTAGGAAGGGCAAGCAAGAGACCGTAGACTTTCCATATCCAGTGGAAACGGTGTTGATAACTGCTAACATGCACTGTCTTTCATGGGCGCTGTGCACTGTGTAAGGATTTTTGCATGGATTAGTGATCAAAATCCTCACCACCACACTATTATTGTTACAACTATGATGAGGAAACCAAGGCACATAGAGGCAGAGTAACTTATCCAGCCAGAACTCCCTGAGCCAAGGGTATCAAACGTGCCCGACCCTAGAGCCTCTATTCATCACTGTGCCAGACGCTGTGCTGAGCTCACAATC
The DNA here is from genome assembly GCF_000442215.2 of Lipotes vexillifer. Classification (NCBI taxonomy): domain Eukaryota; kingdom Metazoa; phylum Chordata; class Mammalia; order Artiodactyla; family Lipotidae; genus Lipotes; species Lipotes vexillifer. The sequence continues at coordinate 3,401,343 of NW_006791822.1, read as the reverse complement.
ACACAGCTTAGATCGGTCTGATGGCAACGTCTGTGATTTACCTACTCCTAAGCAACCTAATTCAAGTGAAACAAGTAGAAATAACCAAAAAGATCAATCCAATCTAGGCTAATACCAGTGACTCAAATTTTTTCTTAACTTCAAAGTGGCTGTTCAGTTTTTGCATTTCTTTAAAAAAAAAAAAACATCTGACTTGCTTTGCAGTTCACAACAATGTACTCCAGATTTTCTCCTCCATACTCTGGACTGAGAATTCTACTTCCTCATTTTACAAGTGAGGAAAATGCGGTCTAGAGGCCCAGGAACGTCACCAGCATTACAAGGCTAGTGAACTGCTTGAACCAGAGGCAGCGTCTTGGTTCAGGCTTTCTGCCCTCCCCTTGTGCCTCCCCACCATGTTATTGAGGCTAGAGACAGGAGGGGCAGGTCCTGAGTCAGGCCCTTTGACTTCGTGCTCCTTGTTCAAACCACGATCCCATGTAAACCCAATTACTCAGTCTCACTCACCCAGTGATTCCTACATCAACCTTCACTCTGCATCTCAGAGCTACCACGTCAATGGCAAATGTTATCACAACAGACAAGAGCCAGGGAATGTCAACCTCACAAATGCCCTGTCAGTGAATGAACTTGATGATTTAAAACATTCCAGAGGGAGTTTTCCCACTAGCAGGGACTACAGGCTCCTTCAAAGGGTAACGAAATGGCCTCACCATCAGCAAAAGGTCCAGAATCCTCCAGAAGGGTTACTCCTCCACCAACCCCAACCTTGCAGCCAGACAACCTGAGAAAGGAACCTGGGAAATGAAGCCTCTGGGTGATCCTTGGAGAAATTCCAACGTAAACACTGTGTACAGCTTGGCACTGGGATTCTCACCAGCAACACCTCACAGGACAAACAAAAATGGGATTCCAGCAGGGAAGGTGTGATGCGGACTCCCTTCCCAGGGCACAGTCCTGGGGGGTTGCATGGTCCGGTCCCAGCATCTCCCACATCTCATACCTTGGCTTCTCCAGGCCTGCCTCCAACTTCTCCCTTCCTTAATTTATAAACACAGGTGATTTATTCCCCATGTTGTTTTTACTATCACCCTGCCTTTCAAGAGTCCCTCACTGGCATCCGTGCGCCTTCCACATCAAATCCACAGGCTTTACCACTGGCCTAACTTCTCTAAATGCTTTGTTTCCTGGCAGTTTTCCAGTAGATCCTTTCGAGGATGTGGGCAGTATCAGGAGGTCAAAGTTTCAATCAACCAACATGCAAGTGTAGAAGGGACTTGTAAGATAATTTTAGTAGATTATACAAATGAGGGCTGGAATCTCGCTCACCTTTGAAGAGGAGGACCTTGGGCATGAGCTCCATTCTGGCCAAACTGATGGGGTCCATGAGGCGGATGGCCCTGAGGCAGCATCCCCCCGGGGGCAGCAGCCCCCAAAGGCCCTGCTGGCTTCATCATACCTGCAAGGGAAGGACATGAGTTTAGAAGAGTATGAAAGTGCAAAGAGAGAGGACACAAAGATATTAGGTTAAAAATGCAAAATAGGAGGCGGAGGAGGAAAAACAGGTTAGAACAAGTTCTCCTTCACACTTGCTTTAACCATCTTGCTTACCAATGCCAGGCTGTGGCATCACTATTTGACCATCACAATGATAGGAGAGCAGAAATCCTTTTAACGCTAAACAGAAACTAAAATAGAAGAAATAAATCTTTGCATTTGGTAGAGAGGCACCTTGATGGAACACACTATCACACAAAGAATGCTAGAATACACAGTGAAAAATGTCCATTGGATATCAGAATACAAATCTGGAAAAAAAAACAGTATGAGGCATCACAAAACAACCTAACTCTAATTATGGGGGGAAAAAGACCTCTGAAAATGTCTTTATTTGAGTTACAGCAGGAGGAACACGAATGGAGAATAGCATCTGTTTCTCCAACGAATCCAGAGCACAGCCTTCAGAATTAATAATTTTTCCAGGATTCTCAAGAGTTGAGGGACTTCTCAAGTCATCACGGTCACTCATACAAAATACGGAATCACACGTGATTAAGAGATGCTCTTGGCAGTGCCGGCGTTTTAATTTATAAGCAGCTCTTCTCCAATAGAGATCTTTAAAGGTTTCTCTTTAAAACCGTTCTCAGACATTTTTCTCTCCTTCTTCTAGAGAAATCATGGTACAGGAGAAAAATCATTGAGCTTGGGTTAGAGCAGTTCGACGCCCCATCCGGCCACTTACTAGCAGATGGATGGCTCTGGGAAAGAAGTTTATCTTTGTGGACCTCAGTTTTCCCTCACTGCAAAAGGAGAGGCTTACACTAGATTACTTGCGACACCTCTTTCAGTCTTTTAAAAGGAAAATAAAAAAAGAGAAAAAGTATACTTCTTCTATTTGCTCTCTCTACTTCCATCCTGCTTGTTTTTGCTCCAGGCCATTCAATTTACTTTTTTTTTTTTTTTTAAATTTTTATTGGAGTATAGTTGGTTTACAATGTTGTATTAGTTTCTGCTGTACAGCAGTGAATCTGTTACATATATACATATATCCACTCTTTTTTAGATGCTTTTCCCATATAGGCCATTATAGAGTACTGAGTAGAGCTCCCTGTGCTATACAGTAGGTCCTTATTAGTTATCTGTTTTATATGTAGTAGCATGTATATGTCAATCCCAATCTCCCAATTTATCCCTCCCTCCCTTACCCCCTGAACCATAAGTTTGTTTTCTACCATTCAATTTACTTTTGACCCCATTTTCCTCTCTGGCACCATCACCAGTGACCTCCTGGCTGGCTTCTGTGCACTCCTCCATTTGACCTCATGACGGTATTTCAAACTCAACATCTCCTTTCTTCTTTTATCTTCTTCTAGAAAGTTTATTCTCTCAGACAGTAAGGGAAGTGACTGGATGACCTTGCAGTAGCCCCGAAAGAATTTCTTCCATTGTCACACTGGGTTTGCCAAAAAGTTCGTTCGGTTAATGAATACGTTAATGAATACATTGTTTAATAAAGTTCTTGGTGAAACGAAAAATGTGCCTTTTATTTTTACTTAAAACCAAACGAACTTTTTGGCCAATTCTTTGGAGCACATGCTCTCAGATGCCTGGGTAATGCAGAATGAAATACAACCAGTGAGGTGGCAATATTCATGAATAATATTATTGAAACTTTTACAAAGGTTTCTTTTCTTAAAACAGGATTCCTCAAACTTAAGAAAAATTTTATATTTCCTTTACAGTCACAGTATATTTAGCCATCTTCCATATACCAAGAACAAAAACAACAAATATTACTCTTATTTTTACATAGAGTTTAAACCCCAAATCCAGCAAAGTTAGAAAAACATGAGACTTGCAGTCACACAGACTGGAGTTTGTATTCCTCCCCTACCATTAAACACCTGTGACCCTGACAAGACACGTTGTTCTTTCGAAACCTAAGCTTTTAACACTGTACCATGGCAATAATGTCCCCTGTCTCTGTGGATTGTTCTGAGAATTAAATGAGACAATGGGTATAAAAGCATCCAGAACAATGCCCGATAAATAAAGGTAATCTCTCAAGAAATCTTAGTTTCTCTCCCTGGCCATATCTCTTGCCCTTTTTTTCAAGGATTTATATTCTAACAAGACATATATACCATAATTATATGCACACTAGTATTTTCATTTTTAAAACATTATTTTGGACAAAAGTAGAAAATCTACAATACTAGCACTAAAGCAGTAAACAATCACATGCACTACAAGAAACTAAAGATATTCTCGTTTCTTAAATAAGTAGGTAAACAGCAATTTCATCAACAACCCTCATATATATGTCTAGAAAATCAAAACACTGTTCTCGGAGTTACTCATGTCATGTGTACATGAGATGCACATATTAACTTGTTTCTAAAAACAAAACCGAAACAAAACAAAACAAAAAACCGTTCTTACTCAAGCAGAAATGTCATACACCAATCTTACTAAAATGTTCTTTCCCTTTTATTTTTATTTTGTTAACTTTTTATTTTATATTGGAGCACAGTTGATTAACAATGTTGTGCTAGCTTCAGGTGTCCAGCAAAGTGATTCAATTATACGTATACATGAATCTATTCTTTTTCAAATTCTTTTCCCATTTAGGTTGTTACATAATATTGAGCAGAGTTCCCTGTGCTATACAGTAGGTCCTTGTTGGTTATCTATTTTAAATATAGTAGTGTGGACATGTCAATCCCTTTTATTTTTGGAAATTAACTGTATAGCAATGATTCAAACTCATTCTTGTTCAACATACATTCAATGTGCCTCTGAGGCACTAAGAGCTCTTAGGGAAGAGATAACCATGTAAACAATTACAGTGCCCTGTGACGAGTGTTGTAATATGCAGAGGGACTACCTAACTCTTCCTAGGGGAATCAAGAAAAGTTCAAAGAGGAAGGACTACTTGAGCTGAATCTTGAAGGACAGGCAGGAGTTGTCTTAGTACAGAGACAGGATAGGGGATTCCAGGAAGAAGGCAAAGCTCAAGTGAAGACCTGAGAGAGCATGGTGTGATCAGGGACTGGCAAAAGGTGCCGTGTGAACAGATGGTGGGGAAAGTGGCTGGAGCAGAGGTTGTCCAGGTTGGTTCGGGTCAGACTGCAAAGTCCTGGGTGCCATTTGGACTCTATACTCAGGGCAAAGGGAAGTCAGTATCACTGTTATCTGCAAAGTCATAGTCCTTGCCTGGCCACATCACTGGCATTTTCATAAGTGGTCAGAGATAAAGAGAAATCAGGTTCTTTATAGAGCAGTATGAGAAGTTTAATAGGAAAGCAAAACCATACCAAGAGAAAGATCTAACTATGCTTATGCTCAAAGAAAAATATCTAAAATCATAAACTGGTCTTTAATGCAGTGACAGATTTTATAGACCAGCTTACTCAATACCAATTCCAATTCCTTTCTGGCTTGCCTTTCTGTATGGTCCTGAGCTGGAAAGATGGAATCTCCATTTCCTAGACTCCCTTATAAACTGGGCTGCCATGTGCTCTAAATTCAGCAAAGCCACACACCTTTGGGAGACCCTGGCCAGGGGGCAGAGATGGTGGCTCCAGGTTAGACAGGCAGTGGCTGCTGACGGAATAGCCCCATGTAAGGTGCGCACTCTATGGACCGCAGAGTCCCAAGCCTGGTTCTCTGACTCTCTAATATTATCTTAGCTCCCCGATACCCTTTTACAATTCTCTTTCTGCTAGACTGGCTTCTGTTATTGGCAAAAGAACCCCAACCAAAACAACATCACAGAAAAGCACATCTTGGATTTGGCCCTGGATCTGACAAACTAAAACCAAAATTAAAAACCATTTGTTAAAAAAAGTTTATCTAAAATAAACAAAGATAAACTCCCTATTATATGGGCAGAACTGTAATGACTATTGTTCCTGAGGCACTGTGCCTGGTGCTGTACCTACATAAGCTCACTATTTATCAGAAGCCTCACCACCCCCAGAGCCCCCAGCCCCAGTTCCAGGACACCGACAGTTCTTGCCCCTCAGCTTCCAGACCAGTGGTCCTCAATCAAGGGCGATGCTGCACCTGAAGGGACAACAGGCAATGTCCAGGGCTTTTGGTTGCCAGGGCTTGGGGCCGGAGGCTGGGAGAGGAGAGGGAGAACTGGTATCTAATAATAATGGGCAGAAGCCACAGATGCCGCTAAAGGCCCTACAATGCACAGCACAGCCTCCCACAACAAAGAACTAGCTGGCCCCAAATGTCACCAGTGCTGAGGACAAGAAACCTTGCTCCAGAAAGCAGTGTGCCCACTCTGATTCCTTCTCCACACTCTTCCTAATGTGGAGTATAACTGAAAAATATACACGGGATCGTGACCCTTCCCAGCTTACAATGCTTCAGCAGCACCCCACGGCCCTTAGAATAAAGCCTAAATAAAGTCTTAGTGGCCCCACTTTCCACTTCAGGCACCTCTCACTGCTCACACTGTATACCTCAGCCATGGTAAACCTCTTGCAGGTCTTCAAAAGTGGCACCTCCCCAACCCCAGCAAGCTGCCTCCTTACCTGGCCAACTCTCACTCATCTTTCAAGTCTTTCCTTCCAGGAAGACTCCCTTCACCTGTAAGCCTTGGTTAGGTGCACCCACTGTGTGCTTCCAGCCCACCTCTACCTCCTCAAGATGGTGCTTCCCCCACACTGTCATTGTCAACTTCCTTAATGCTTGTCCTGCCAGACAAGTAAGTACTATAAGGACAGAGATTAGCTTCATTTTATTCATTGTCGTATCTCCACAAGTATTTTGCTCACTCAATAAATCTGTTATATTTGTTATTATATAGCACTAGCATTACACAATAGGCACAAATGGCAATACGGTATGTAAGAAATTCAAACCAAGACTTAGCACTGGCCAGATCTACAGTAAAATAGATATTTCAAGGAACCACAGCTAAGTTGCCTGTGTCTGTCACAAAAAAAAAAATAGCAAAAGGATCACCAAAAGGCTAGAAAAGAAGGCACGTGATGACCAAAGACTAAGAGATCTAAGGTCATTCAGCACAGAGAAATAGAGGCTAGGGTAATTTAGTGACCGCCTTAAATCATTAAACAAAGACACCATAATTTACAGAAAGGTACATATACAGAGTCGGATAGCCTGGTATCCATCTGAGAATTGAATAAGGAGAAAGAAGCATGAAGGATTTAATCCAACAAAGACAGATTTTTTTTATTATTGGTAAACACCTGAGTGTTTTGCTGATGAATGCAGCAGCTGGCCATTCACTCATTCGTCGAACATACATTGAATGAAGACCTTCTCTGCTCAGGCACATCTATTATACACAGTATGGTAAATTGTAGTGAGGCTGCACAGGTGTTAGAGAACACAGGAGAAGATGATTTACAAATAAGCTTGAGGACGAATAATGGTCAGAAATGTCCGCAAGCAACACATGTGAACTGAGCCAGAAGGAGGAGTGTGAGGTACTGCCCTGCTGGGAGGAAGAAAACAGAGGCACGGGTTGGCTTTCTGGTGGTCCTGGAAAGGTCTGAAGCAAAAGAAAGTCAGAATCAGATTTGCAGGCTATAAGAGTCCCTCCAGCACAGGACTGAATGTTTGGAGAAAGGCAGTACTGGAGAGAGGGTTAAGAGACCATGTTAGTAATCCAGGCGAGAGGTGGATGGCTGGAACAAGAATAGTGACAACAGGATAAAAAGGAGGAAGTAGGTAGAAAAGACATTTACGATTACCCCAGAAGAATTTGGATTAGAGAAGGTAAAAGGAAGAGATTTTTTTTAAACAGTGAAACTTTCTAATTTGGGTAGCTGAATGAATGATAGCTGCCAGGTGAGATACAGAATATCATAAAAAAAATAGGTTTTATAAAAAAATACTATATTATTTTGGACACGATGAGTTTGATATACCTATGTAAACAGGTGGGCAATTGAAAATACAGATTTGGAGTTTAGGAGAGACATCTGAACTGGAGAAATAGATCTGAGAGACTAGTACTTTATATGGAACGATACGGTTCAGGGAAAAAATCTACAGAGTGAGAGGAAAAGAGGGGTGGAGACAGAAGAAAGAAGGAAAAACAGCACTGCTTAAGGGTCATGTAGAGGGGTGGGAACTCCTTAGATGTCCAGAAACCCACCAAGAAAAATAACAAAAGGATAGTGTCACTGAAACCAAAGGAGAAAAGAGTTTTGTACAAACAAGAGCAGTAAACGGTGTCAAATTCAAAAGAGGACAGGAGAGCTTCTACTGCATTTGGTAATAGGAGGCCACCAATGACCCCGGTGGGAGAAGGGGAAGGGTGGATGGGGCCCAAGCTATGGAGCAGAGACCACACTGAGCCATGGACGGGCTGCAAGGCAAGGATGGAGAGTGAGTGAGTGAAGTGAGTACTTGTTTAAGAAGATGGCTGTGAAGACAGGTAGGAAAAGTGAATAATACTGAATGTTATACTTAGGTGTGTATTGGAGTTTGTTGTTTGTTTTCTTGAGGGACCAGGGCATGAATCTTGGCTACACCACCAGCTCTGTGACCTTGGATAAATCATTGTATACCAGACATTCAGTTTTCTTAGCTGCAAAATAGGGCTAATAACGTCCTGAGTAGCACTGCATGAGGATTAAAGAAAATAATACACGTAAATCTTTTAGGACCAGTTTTTGATACATGGAAAGTTACAAAGAGAAATTTATAATTATCATTATATATAAATGCTGAGCGGGAATGAACCACCGGACAGAAAGAAACCAGAGAAAGATGGGTTAAATGGTTCCTACAGGATCCAGACCTAGAAATGTCATGGGGAGGACTGGTCCTGGACAAGAGGAGGATGCCTCATCCGGAGGTTTTTAAAAATTATGGGCAGACTAAGTCATCAGAGTGACTTCCCACAGGAAATTCACAGTCTCACAGCACCTTCTACAGCAAACTGTGCATGGCTGCTACCACCAAGCCTCCCTAGAGGCTTTCCTCACCCCTGGCTGACTCTGCACCCCATACATGCTACTCAGCACAGCCTGGATCCTACATACCTGAGTCAGTCTTAGTGAACCCCAAGAGACAGTCATTGATTTATACACAGCCCATTTCCACCAAGGATTTGAACTGAATTCCTCAGAATTCCCTCAGAAGTCCCAAGAACTGTCTTACACAAATATTTTTAGGGAATCTGGGATCATCAGAACCGAAATAAGCTGGTATTAGCCTCACTTCTGACGCTGAAACTTGGTCCCTCAGAGCAGCCCCTTGATAACAAGAGGTGACTACATCGTGTCAACTGCCATCAGAGCAATAGCAATCCCACTCCATTACTCCTTTTTCTCCCACCTCTGCTCCAAAGCCAAGATTCCCTGCTGGGTACCATATTTTAAGGCAACCAATATTATTCAATAATGATTTCAAAGCAAGGCCATGTTTTTCTTGTTATTATCATCACTGAGTAATCTTCTGCATACAAATCTAATGATATTTTTCCAATATCAACATATGTATATATTTAATATACATATATTTAGTATATAGTGTGTATATATATATATATATATATATATATATATATACACATACATAATTTGTGGGGGGTTTTAGTGTTTACAATAACCTCACACCACTGATTAATAGCAAGAGCAAGTCTAATAGTAAAAACATAACACTCAGCAAGTGTCTTTGTTTTTATCTAGATTTAAAAAACAAACTCAATCTGATCCATGCAATAACCAAACTAATGAGGTAGGCTTTTCCAAATAATCCTACAATCTCAAGCCACTGCATCATCTATAATGACCATTCAACTCTTCCAAAGCTCTTTCAGAACATCTTATGTCTCTGAGGCTGAGATTCGATAATCACATATGGGTCAAAACAATGCACTTTACCTGGTGGAGAACCTGTGTGAGATGGGTCCCCATAGTGCCCATAATGCGGTGGAGAAAGGCCTATTCCAGGCTGGGACTGAGAATAAGGAGGTGTAGCCACATAGCCTTGTTGACTCATTATGAAAATATCATTCCAAGGAACAGCTCTATAAAAGAACCCTGCAACAGATAAAAGAAATTGTTAACAAGAGGGTTTGAGTCACTTAACGTTATTAAAAATATAAACACTGTTAATAAATGTTTATGATGGTTTGAGGAAAGGTACAATTATCAGGTGCATGAGACAGCTTCATATCATACAATATATCATATCACTACCCCCTAAAAAGGCTCTAACCATAGCTCTGTGGAACTCAGCAAGTCACTTCTATAGCCCTAGGCAAATTCTCAGGCATGAAATCCTGAATAACAGCTGCCAACCACTTTTTCATTGTAAGACTAAACTGTTTCACAGAGAGTCTCTCATAAACGTATCTACTATTTTGGTGCCTTTGGTTTCCACAGCCCCATTACAGCACAGAGCTTGTCACTGGCAATAATCACCTTGTCATTTAATTGACTGACCAGCAGAACTGCCAGTAGTCTGCAATCAGATGTTTTGACTTGTGTCAGTTTAGTGCTATCCTAATTAGTTATTTTAACCAGGCAGTTAGGATAAAGAGAAATCAGAAGTCCAACAAATACAGCAGAAGGTAAGTTGATAATGGACTGACTTTATGAGTCATACATTGATGAAGCCAGGTGGCACCCTACAACTATTTGAGAGTTGTCAGTGGTTTCTCAGTCAAAGATGACAGACTTTCTTTCTGATTTAAATATCATACCTCTAAGAACATATGCACATATATTTAAGAAACTAAGGGAAAAAGTCCAATTGCATATGTGTTTAGGCACACACACACACACACACCTCACAAATACAACAGATCTATCTTGATTCTACTCAGAACCCAAACATCAATTTGTTTTAAATTTGTCATTTTCTCCAAGTTTCATAAATAAGAGACATTTCATAGAACTATTCTTAAAAAAAAATTTATAATAGAAAAATCTCTGAATCCTGGCAAGAGAAGTGGGTTTACACTACAAATCTGCCAATACTTGGCTGTGTGACATGGAATAAGCTGAAGAACCTCTCTGGGCATCAGTTCCCTCTTACCAAATAAAGCTTCTAAAAGCCTCTCCGGATATAAAACAATGATTCTATGATTTCTCTCAAGTTTCTTCACCCAGAATAGGACTATTCTTCCTTTTGTTATTTTATGGTGCTACCTTTTAAGCTAAAAGTTCAGTGCAACCTGCTAAGGTCTGAAATCTATATTCTGGAAACTGCATTCTTCATTTGGTTTCGTTTTCATATTAAACTCTAAGACTCCAAAATTAAAGCAACCAAGTAAAAATATTATAAGACCACTTTCTTCTCCTTGGAAAGGGAGATCTAAAGAAAGGAGAGATAGGCCTGCTCGTCCACTGTGTTACTGACAATATATTTTCCCTCCTCCCACTTAGCGGAGAGAGACGTGGCAGCCTGAGCTTTGGTCAAGCTCATCCAACCAAGCGCA
>NW_006791822.1:3385670-3390391 GCF_000442215.2 Lipotes vexillifer | reverse complement strand
GCATGTAGGAAGGCAGCAGGAACACACCTACGCAGCAGCCTGTTGCTGAGTGACAGAAAGGAAAGGCAGGGATGTTCATTCCAAAGAGCAGGAAGCAGTCGGGTCCCTCTTAACTGGTCCTGGCAGGAATTTGCTTCCCCACGCAATCCAGTTTGCCACGTCAAACTTCCTCACACGGAGCCCCAAGTTACAGAAACCTGACTCAGCTTCAAGAGGCAACATGGCAGAAAGCCACTTGCCACGAGCAGACAGAGGCTCAAAATCTGGGGAGCTTCAAGCCCAGGACAACCCCGAGGCCGCTGTCACTCGACCATTCCAGCCAAGATGGAATCTCACCCTGGGCCAAGTTCGGATTTGGACAAATCAGTTTCACTATCAGGCTGTCACGAAGCTTGAAGATACAGCTGCCAATATTACCATGAGAATTTACAACATTCCCTTCCTCCAAAGAAGGGGAAATTAAGTTGATACGGAGATAAGAAAACCACTGGCAGCGACACTGGAATACCGTGGCTACTGAGGGCCGTAATCAGGGAGTTAGTTCCAGCGTCTCCAGACACAAAGATGGGGGCGGGTAAAAAATGCCCACGCCCACCCACCCCACCCCCATTATTAAACTGCACGAAGGGGCTAAAGGAGCAAAGTAGGAGGTCTCCTCCGCTGCCCTGCCACAGGTGAGCATCCAGCCTCTGCCCACCGCCGACCCCCGTCCGGGAACCGCACCCCACTCCAGCTGTGCCTGGGGAGGGTCCCGCCGGAGCGCAGCTAGGCGAGGCATTACCTGGTCGGCTCCCGCACGCCGCCGGGCTTCCGAGAACCTGCTCTCTGTTCCCAGGGCCGGCTGCCCCCGGTGACCCAGCTCCCGCGGCGGCCGCTTCTCCCGCCGTGCCTCGCCTCGGGCCGGTGTCCCCACAGGCTGGTTTCGCTCGCGGAGTTGCAGCTGGGCTGGGAACTGCCACGTCAAACACTCTCCCGGCTGCGCGCCCCCGGCGCCCGGGCTCTGACCAGCGGCCGCGCTCCAGCCGGCGCACGCGCACAAACGCCGGCAGGGCGGGGCCTGCGGCGGCGCCCGCCACCCAGCGCGGCACGCGTATTGGCCGCGCTTCCTCCCTTTTTTTTTTTTTTGTCTTTTTGCCCCTTCCTGTCCGTCTTGTTTGCCTGTTCCTTTCCCTCCAACAGGTCAAAGATTTTAATGCTGTTGCTGAATCAGAGCAACATTTTCACCGTGGAGCCCCGTAGGAAGGAGGGAGTTTGTATTGAGGGTTCATTCATTCTTTCATTCAACAGGTTGCAGATTCGGCTGTTCATTCATTACATATTACTTGAGTAACTAGGATATTTCAGGTACTGCACTGCCGATGCCGGAAGGTACACGCTTCCCGGATCTCGAAGAGATTACAGTCTAAAGGCGAATCTGGCCCGTGTACACGGGCAACTTGATGACGTACTCGTGCGATGCACTAGAGAGGAAGGAACGCCCAAGGCAGCTGTCAGCGCGGCGCAAAAAGGGAGGAAAGGATGTCCCAACTGAAAAGTATGGGAAGACGTGTCTTCACTGAAGCTAGGATTGCTAGATTTCTGTGTATTCCTTCAACGAATGTCTACATATTCGTTGTCTGTGAAGTAGGATGACTGATCCCACCCCAAAATAGGGATCGCTACATGTATAAGCACCCAACGTTTAGCTCACGGTACTGTGAGAAACAGCTGAGAAAGAAAGGCGACCTATGTGGGACCTGGAACTTGACCTCTCTCTCTAGACTTAAAAATCAGGACCATCCGGCTGCTTTCTCACAACCCCCCACTGCTAAATAGAAAGACCTTCAGACAACCCGAGGTTTGGTGTAACTACCACTTTGTTCAAACTTAGAAAAGTAAAACCAGACCAGTGTTTTGCTTTCAAAACACACTTTCTTCTGGCTGGGGTACAAGAAAGTGAAAGCTACTTGACAGATTCCTTTAGTGATGAAATGCCTAGGTATTAGTAAAAACTTACATGAGTATGATGCTTCTGCTGAAATGCTCCATGAGTTTTGCAGGCATTTTATGTTGCTCCAGGGTAGTGAAGACTAATGGTCCCTTTCGCATGTTACTTTTGTAAGATGTTAAGGTGTGATGCCCTGCCCACGTCCAGTTCAACACTGGTCAGGTTTGAAAATCTGCAAAGAAAATTTGGTTTTAAATTTGTTTCTTATATTCTCAATATGATGGAAATATTTGATAGAGTTTAGGAAGCTTTGCCTTGTTGAAGCAGCACAAGTTGCAAGAGCGAGTTAAAAAAAAAAGTTTTCATATCACAGCCATGACACAATGTAGGAGAGAGTAGAGTCACTTGGAAATAGGAAGTGATGGCTTCGTTAGCTTGTAGCTCCTGTAAAACCATTAAATTTGAATTAGTACATTTGTTCTCTCTCCTTACTCAGGGCGCCAGGACAAACAACTTGTGGTTTCAGTTCTAAGACCGGTTTTAATTCCTTAATGTTTAAAGCCGGGAGGGATTTTAGAGAGATGGATATTCAACTCAATATTCAGTAAGGTCTGAGTTCAACCCAATCATTTTATACTTTAATAAACTGAGGTTCAGGAAATTAAAATGACTTACTAGTCTTAGAGTCAGTTGGAAGTCATACCTTCTGAGTCTAATTCCAAAATTCTTTTCAACTCATATTTTTTTCTTTTTGATATTACTGTAATTTGCTATTCTCTATTAATGGGTTCTGTCACATATATCACAGATGTGATACCGCTCTGGCTGTTAAAAGTTCATGGCTTCCCTGGTGGCGCAGTGGTTGAGAGTCCGCCTGCCGATGCAGGAGACACAGGTTCGTGCCCTAGTCCTGTTACTGCTTTATATTCAAGCTTTCAAATAACTAAAATATTAATTAACCACACAATTCCACCAGTGATTCGAGTTACTATTCAGAAATCTCTTTTTCTGATGACATGGAATTCTGGTTTCAGTCCTGCTTCCCTTCTCGTGGCCCCCAGTACCCATCCCTTAAGTGACTAACTTCTTACCTTATTCCTGTGGTTGGGTCCCTGAACTTCATTAGACCTGAGGGTCAGCCTGGATTCCCAGCCCTCCTGGGTCTGACCTGAGCTCTTTCCACCTGCGGTCAGCTGCTGATATTCCATATGTAATTAACTTGGTCACCCTGGTAACCATATCCTAATTGAAAGGTGAGGTCACAGGGAATGCCCATGTGCTGGGGTTCTGTGTTCTTAGGGTCTTTCCGTTCTAACTTTAAAAGCAAATGAAAGAAGAGAGTCAACTCTGCAAAGACTATACAGAAAGAAGGAATTTCCTGACAATACTCAGGGTTCTGTCTGATAGGTGGCCTTTGGAAAGTCAGAATTATGATGCTCTAAGCATTTATGTAACTTAAGAGGTTTCTAATTACAAAACTACAGTTTGAAGCAGCTTTATATTAAAAAAAAACTGAAATGGCCAAGATTTGGACTATGTCAAATACATGGAAGCACAGTAAATTAGGCCAAGTTAAGTGGGGCTAGGGGAAAGGGTACATGGTAGGCTGAGTAGCAAACAATAACAGTAACAATAGAGTTCAGGTGTTCTACAAGGTCCAACACCAAGGTGTTTCTGGAATTACATTTTTACAAATAACAGCTTTATTGAGATATAATTAACAATCACCCACTTAAAGTATACAATCCAATGGTTTTTAGTATGTTCACAGAGTTGTATAGCCATCACCACAATCAATTTTAGAACATTTTCATCCCTCCTCAATAAACTCTATCCATTGGTATAGTAACTCCCCTTTCCCCCCTACCTTCCTCATTCCAGAGTTCTAGGCAACCACTGATTTACTTTCTGTCTATAGATTTGTTTATTCTGTACATTTCATATAAATGGAATCATACAACACATGACCCTTTGTGATGATCCTTTTACAAGTTCATGTTGTAGTATGTATCAGTATATCTCACCTTTTTATTGCCAAATAATATTCCATTATGTGGATATAGCACATTTCATTTATCTACTCATCAGTTGATGGGCATTTAGGTTGATTCCCCCTTCTGGCTATTATGAATAATGCTGCCAGGAACACTTATGTACAAGTTTTTGTTTGGATATATGTTTTCATTTCTCTCGGGAATTTAATTCCCAAATCAAATAAAAAATGTACTTAAAAAAAAAAAAACAGACGGTCTGGCTCCAAAGGTTGTGCTCTTAGCGACTATGCAATATTGTCACTCTGTATGAAATTTTATTTTTAAAATAAAATATGCAATGTCAAACCACACACACAAAAAAACCAAATTAAAATTGAAATCAGTTGAGAATATAACTCACCAAAGCTGATTCAAGAAGAAACAGAAAAGAAGTTAAACAGAGAGCTACCATATGACCCAGTACTTTCACTTCTAGGTAGAATTACTTTTTGAGTATCTCGGTATCTTGCTCTGAGTGTGCTACATCACTTATGGCTTTGGCCACAGAGTGGGCGGTATGACGTTGCACTGCCAAACCAGTTGACTCAGGTTTGAATCCTGACACTATCACTCACTACTAGCTATGTGAGTTTTATTTATGTAACAGGTATTTATTAAGCACCCACTATAAGCTGGATACTATTCTAAGTGCCATGGATACAAAGTCAGATGTGATACCGCTCTGGCTGTTAAAAGTTCATGGAATAGGGCTTCCCTGGTGGCGCAGTGGTTGAGAGTCCGCCTGCCGATGCAGGGGACAC